>NC_056726.1:342472688-342547839 GCF_019279795.1 Protopterus annectens | reverse complement strand
AGTAATAATCTGATCCATTATGCATCCCAGATTTTCACCTGAACCTGTTCCTCTAAACCTTCTGAGCCAGAGCTGCTTTTGGATCCAGTAATCTGATCCATCATGCAACACAGTTTTTCTGCTGAACCCTGTTACTCCTAAGCTCTGGTCTCCTGTTGTACAGGATAGATTAAGGTACCCATGCAGGCCTCCTCCCTCCTCTTCTTCCTTAAGGTCAGTTAGGTTCACTTGGAGCTTCACCGACGTGGATGTGGATAGGATAAAGCATTTCATTCGGACCCAGATCCAGTGTAGGGGGTGTTGTCAGCACCAACCACCATCGAATCCAGGAAGATGTCTCTCCCCCTCGGTCTTTAATAGCTCCTTCTCTGATCTGTCTTCTTGCATCAGAGCCCTTGGATCCATCTTTAACACAAGGTAGGTCTGCATCAGAGCCAAGGTCACATTCCTTCCTGACTCATAAGCTCTCTGACAAAGTCAGCTGTGGCATGCTCAGAGCCATTGGAGTCATGGAACCAAACTGTCAGTGTCAACTTGGATAGGTTGGGATCAGATCCAAAATCTTTGGATGCCTTTCTCCCCTTAAGAGCATTGGCTCTCAATAGTTCATCTCTGGCATCAGCTTCAGATAAGAGTCAAGACAGCTTCCAGGGCTGAGCCACCTTCAGGAACTTCTGCTTCAGAAGAGGGGCTGCCAGGATCCATCTTGAGCTCTGCATTTGAGGTTTTCAAGAGAGTCTTCTCTCAGCCTAGAGAGAAATCTGTGCTTTCAGAGCCGGATCCTATCCACCCTACAGGATTTCCCAAGGTCAGAAGCTTGCTGTTCCTGTTCTTTTGGGGCAGACAGTTTCTGAAAGCTTTGAGCCTGTTTGCCATAGAGAATCCATTTCTGATTCAGAGTCCTCTCCTGAACCTCTCACAGCATAGGTCCACTGGAAACCTAAGTGGAAGAGCAGGCACTTGGATGGGTGGACCTGATCTCATCACTGGTATGGAAGGAACTGGACATGGCTGAACCTATCCCAAAGAAGCCTGATGAATTTTTAGTAGCTCCTAAAGATGGACCCCATTTGAGCAAGGGTTCTGCAATAGATTCCATGGTAGTGGCAGCAGCCACTAAGAAGGAGCTGGCAGAAGAGAACTTCTGTCCATCCACCTGACAGGGAGTGGCATGCATTGGATAGATTCAGGAAGCATGTATATATGCCTCATCTACATATTCAGTGAGAGTGCTGAATTATCTGGCACGTCACCATTTCCAGAGAGATTTGACTAAGAATGTCGCTAGATTTCTCCCAGGGACCTTAACTGTGGATCAAACAGGGCTATTGATTCATTACCCTCCAAACTCTTTCTATTGCCTCTATGCACCTTGTCTCGAATACTACAGAGGGTGCATATAGAGCAGTAGGTATAGGCATTTCCATCAGGAGACTCACCTGCATGTGGGTTTGCAATTTTGCGGAACATTTAGAGACTTCCTTCATCAGTGCCCCTTATGATGGATCAGCCTTGTTTGGTCCTAAAGTTAAAGAAACTATTTCCAGAAGAAGAAGGCTGGCAAATCGCTTTCTTTTGTGGAGATCAAATTCTCAACACTTCAACAGACCTACAGAAATCTGAAGGGCGGTAACAGTATTTGGTTTTGGAAATCCTAGGGGCTCTCATCTGACACTTCTTGGAGAAAACGCTCCTTGAGGCAGAGGGGGAAATTCTTATAATGGACAATAGCCCAAGAGGCAGAAGTTGTCCAAAAACACCAAGACATCAGAAGTCCTTTCTCAGAGAAGCCTTTTCAGCCCTCCTGAATGTGTAACCGACTCTCTTACTCTGGTGGCATTTGTGGCACTTGTCTAACCTGGATGCTTATCATTTAAGACAAATGGGTGCAGAGGATTGTAACCAGGGGTTATAATACTTTTACATACTCCCCCATCACTTCAGAAAAGAATTCCCAGTGTTTCACCCTTATAAAAGAACTCAATTTCTTAGGAGCTTCTTTATCCAGTTGGTCCCGCCAGACCAGAAAGGATCCAGAATTTACTAAAGATTCTTTTTCATGCCAAAGAAAACTGGGGACCTAAGGCCAATTTTGGACTTAAGCCAATTAAATTTGTAAAACAAAATTCCAGATGGTCAGTGTTCAGTCCATTCTTCCCTTGCTAAGGAAGGATGATTAGATGCGCTTGTTAGATCTTTAGGAGATGTACTGCCACATAAAGATGGACAGATGCTCCAGGAAGTTGCATCACTTCGTCTGGGAGCCAGGTATTTCCAATTCAGTGCACTGCCCTTTGAACTCGCCACATCCCTGACACCCTCCCCCCACAGGTGTTTGCCAAGTGCAAGGCAGTGGTAGAAACTCATCTACGACTGAAGGGTTTCTGTGTATTCCCATACCTGGACAATAGGCTCATCACTGCTTCTACCAGGAATCTACTAATTCAGGCCAGGGACTGCTTGCTCCATCTCTGCATGGATTTGGGAATCTCATTAAACTTCAAGTCCAGGTTACAACCAGTTAAATCTCTGGAATTCTTCAGAATAATTTTGGACACAAGATCTTAGATAGCAAAGCTTTACCCCTTCAAGAATCCCATTCTTCACCAACAAGCCCTAGAACTTCCATTATACTAGATGCCACCTGCAATACTAGACCTTAGTCTTTTACATTCCATTGCTGCTTCAGCTGGGTTTGTTCTACAGGCCAGATTCTACATGCTTGTTCAGTGGGCTCTGGCAGATGTTCTTCGTGTTTCACTGTTGCAGTCATCACACTTGGGTTATCTGCCTGCAGGTAACCCTCAGTCGGCCTGAATACCAGAGACTTAGTATTTCTGCATTGGTTGCTGTCGCTCCAGGACTGATGTCAGGTTGTCAGGAGTATAAAAACAGGCAGCAGACGCCATTATGTCAGTCTTTCTTGCCGAGGAGCCTTAAGCAGAAGCAGTTTGCACGAGTGCCGGTCGGCCGCTACCTGAGTTTTCGTTTCTGAATTGAATCATCCTGAAGTCTTCTAAAGCTAAGTACACCATTGGGGATAATTTTTTCATGCTCTAACTGATGCCAGAAAAAGTTAACAATTGCCTCGCCTGTGGAAAGCAAATACCACACCGAGATTTCCATTTTTACTGTCACCTGTTTAGGCCCAGACCACAATGTTCCTCGCTGTCTGTTTTGTGCTTTGTTCAACGCCTGAACAATTCGTTGGGCCCTTATTGTTGCTAAATACTTTCGCTCTTGATCGCCATATTCCGAAATGGCTTCAGTAAGCCTTCCAGCTACCGATCTTCCAAAAAAAACGTAAGGATAAAGACGGAGACAGACCACACAGGTCCAAAACTGCCAATGATGCTTCTGTTAAGCTAGTCGCCAGTTCACTGGTACTCTGTGAGGTGCCCCTGATGCCCGCTTTGATGGATTCGCAGGCTGCTACCGAGACCCGTTCAGAGTCCAGTATGCCGCAAAACTCTTTGACTACGGAACCTGCGGATGTCTCTACCTCGGATGGGTCCAGAGCCGCTGTGCAGGCACCGGCTTCCGAAGAAGTTCTTCGAACTACCAGTATTCGACACAAACCAACGGCTTCTTTTGTGTCTTCAGTTCTGTCTAAAACTACAGAGTTTTTAAGGCCAAGAGTACACGCTACACCTAAAAAAACAATGACCCAAACTCAAGCACCTGCTTCCTTGCCACAACATCAAATGCTTAAAATGGCAGAAGACCTGATTATGCTGATTAGGGGGAACCAGCCTTCTCCTCCTAAGAAAAAGAGACCTGCCCCCAGCAGCTTTAACAGACCAAGAGTCCGACTCTGAGGTTTCTTAATATGAAGACATGCCTTTATCTGCTTATGAGGATTAAGATGCAGACAAATCCATTCCCTCTGCTTCCCCTGTCCCCAGCAGCTTAACAGACCAAGAGTCCGACTCTGAGGTTTCTTAATATGAAGACATGCCTTTATCTGCTTATGAGGATTAAGATGCAGATGAATCCATTCCCTCTGCTTCCCCTCCAGAGGATTTTTCTTTTGGTGAAACACTACATACTTTGAGAGCATTTCTGCAGGGAATGCCAAGACTATCCTCAGTCCAAAAAGAGATTCGGAGAATTTCTAGATTTGCCACAACATAGACCTTTAGCAATACTTCCAGTTCTGGATGTTGTGGTTGATGTTTTTATGGAATCCAGTCTAACTCCTGATACTTTACCCCCTGCTCCAAGGAAACCAGACAGGTACTACAGAGTCCCTGACTCTCTCAAATTTCTTTTCAAAAATCCTACTGCTGACTCAGAGGTCATTTCCCAGGGGCCTAAAGGTATTAAAGCAACTACAGCTAAGAATCCCACCCCTTCAGGCAAGGATTCCCGAGCTTTAGACAGATGGAGTAAAAAAGTATACACCACTGCAACTCTCGCCATTAGGGCATTGAATTGCCAGTTTCACATGCTGAAATACCAGCAACATATTATGGAACATAAGCAAAAATTATCTACCTTTACAGACTGTACAGAAGAATTACAAGAGCTTATGCAGTCTGCAAGCCAAGTCAGCAAGCATACGTTGCAGTGTGTCTTTGATGCCCTAGAAGCATCTTGCAGGGCAGCAGTCACTGGTTCTGTACTGAGAAGTCATGCTTGGCTTAAGGAATAGACCTTGCCAGACCATGTCAAATCAATATTTCTAGATGCTCCTTTGAAGTAGGACAATCTGTTTGGCACCAAAGCAGAAGATGTTCTAAAAAAGATTGAAGAAAAGGCTAAATCTATGTAGACAGTTAAAGATTTCTTGCAAGTGCAGCCTCCTAGATTCAGTAGGTATTGCCCCTCAAAACATTGGTTCTTTCCAGCCCCCTCAAGGCCATTTCAAACCTAGACCCAGGGGAAACGGACCTCCCAGACTATAGTCTCAGGATATGCAGCGATCTAAGCAATGGAGTGCCTCCACTTCAAAAATGGGGAGTGCTAAGCCACCCCTTACGGAAAGAATTCACAATGACTTCTCTATTCCACTCATCACCTCTGCCCAACTGCTCTTGTCCCTAGGAGGAAAACTTGCCCATCATGCAAAAAATTAGCTCTCCATCACCAAAGACCGATGGGTCCTCAACATTGTATCCCAGGGGTACAAATTTTACTTCCACTAACTGCCAACCCCAAAAGGGTTCCCAGACCTTCCTCCAAACCAGTGGGCAGAGGCACAAAACAAAGTTCAATCCCTGCTCTCCATAAGGGTAATTCATCCTGTCCCTGCAGAACAGATAGGTCAAGGGTTCTATTCCAGACTTTTCCTAGTACCCAGAAAAGACGGCACTTGGCACCCAATCCTAGATCTTTCCATTCTAAACACCTTCCTGGTGGTACCAAAATTCAAAATGCTCACCCTTCAGCAGCTTCTTCCTATGCTGTCCAAAGATGCCTGGTTAGCCACCCTAGACCTAAAAGTAGCCCATCTTCACATCCCTATCAAGGACTCCTGCAGGAAATACCTACGTTTCAGGGCAGGATCTATGCATTATCAGTTCTCTGCACTTCCCTTTGGCTTATCCACTGCTCCCAGAGTATACACAAAATGCCTGGCTCCAGCCATTGCTTATTGCAGACAGAGAAAAATTCAAATTTTCCCGTACTTGGACGATTGCCTGATTCAGGCAGACAGTCAGGAACAGCTGTTGCAGCATGTGACATTTGTAAAGAACCTTTTAAACCTCCCTGGGGTACACTATCGACGAAAAGAAATCAAAGCTAGTTCCCAGTCAGAAGATTGTATTCCTGGGAAGCAAGCTTGGACACAGCTTCCCAGATGGCATTCCTTACTCCAGAAAAACAAGCCTATCTGACGGGCTACTTCACTCAAATGACCATCAGAATCCAGCTATCTGCAAGGAAAATCCTGCAGGCTCTAGGGTTTATGGCCTGTTTCATCCAACTAATTCCATATGCCCGACTGCATATGAGGAAACGTCAGTGGTACTTAAGTCTTTGGTGCCAACATTTCTTAAAGTTGACTGCCTTTGGTCCTTCATCAGATTTACCTAGACAGCTCGGGTATTGTTTAGATAAAACTAAAGCCATTTGTAAATCTGTGCAGCATTTTTTCTTTTCATCCTGGGTCTCCAAGTTCGGCTGTTTCTAAACAAACAATTTATTCGGATCTCTAAGGCTATTTCTTTCTGTTACTCTTTTTATGAGAAAAGCCTTTCTATATCTGTTAAGTTTATTTTATCAGGGCTGTGGCTTTTTTTGATGCTTTTTTTAAAGGATTGGATAAAAACTCTGTCTTTAAGGCAGCTACTTGGACATCTGTGCATACTTTTACCAAACATTATACACTGGATATGATCTTCAGGGCTAGAGCTGGATTTGCCAGGGCTGTCCTGCATGGCTTTGTTGAGGGCTTTGCTGGACCTTCCCCTCCTCCCAAGTTTACTCTTGAGCTTTTGCACTCTCCCCAGTGTAAGGAATACTGCAAAGCTGATATGGAAGGACATAGTATAGTTGTGTAAAATCTTATAACGGTAGATGTCCATCCCTTGACTGTTGCAGTATTCGCGCACCCCCCGCCCTTTTTTTTCCCTTCTGGATGCCCATGTTCCTGCTTTACTACTTGGACTGTTCCTCCTGGGTGTAGATCAGTGTGTGTGATATACCTTTAAGAAGCTTTCCAGTGAGCTAGCATGTGCATATATACTGAGCACATGCAAGCAGGAGTGCCATTTTGAGGGAGCAGCCAGAGTGAGAGCATGCAAGTATGTAGTTTGTCATTAAGATAGTTCTTTTAAGTTCAATGTTCCTGCCATCCATCTTGATGTTTGTATACAATAAACTACTTAAACACCCAAGCCTCACTGTCTTCTTAATGCACATAAGACAAGTGACATGGTGTCTGAATGGGATCCAGAGTTACAGCCATTAGGCAACTTGTTAAAGTTGGAGGAATGTATAGGAGTGGATCATCTCTACTGCTCAAATGACTCGCAAAACAGGTCAAACAAATTCCCAGTACGAAAACTCGTTTAAATGATTTATTTCACTACAAATATAAAACCAAGCACTCAGAATGCTTGAGATGAATTTCTTTTTAAACAAAATGTCCGATACTGTGACATATTGAATAAATATTCAAAATAATTACGAAAACATTTCAAATAATATCCGGATCACATAAAATGTACAAATAAAGGAAAACTACCATATTTTTTTGCTATGTGCTGCTTTTTCAGATTAACTAAAGCTGTTCAGAATATCCAAATTAGTGTTTGCAAGTGTGTTCAAGTATTACAGTGCAGTTATTTCAAAGCATATTTTGCAGAGTACAGTATTTCAAAGAGTTTATTGTGTATTTGAATATTACTACAAGTACCTGGTGTGTGTAAAAATTTGTATTACAAGGACCATTTTGTATTGTGTTTTACTATAATCTGTGGGCATGGGAGAAGGATTTTGCAGACCTGCACCACTTGTGTTTGATAACAATATTGCAGAAAATTGGAGTGTGTTTGAGCAGGAATGCAATATTTTCGTACAGACTGCTTTTTCTGACAGACGCAAGTACAAAAGCATTTATTCTGCTTAATCTACCTGGTTCAGAAGCCATTGAAAGAGAGTGTTCATTTGTGTATGCACCTGCTGTGTTTGCAGGGGAGGGAGAAGACCGCCATATAGTGGTACTGGCTGAAATGAGGGAAGATCCTGAGTGCTTAAAATGTAAATTTAGAGAAATGTGCAACCCCCAAATGAATGTTACAGTGGAAAGGCACTTATTTACACAAGGGATCAAAAGCTTGGTAAAACTCTTGCAGCATATAAAACTGACTTGATAAATAAGGCTAAAATGTGCAGATCTGGTGATTTGAGAGATGAGTTGGAGACAGGTTTGTGTGTGGTATTAATAACATAGTGAAGAAAGATTTTGCTTTGAGATAGTGATATGACTTTGAATAATGCCGTTCAGATTGTCAGATACGAGCTTACAGAAAAGCACACAATTATGCTTACAAATGAAAATAGCTGTGGAAGGCACAGTGACAAAGTTCATGTTGATAGTATGCAGCACGTGGTTAAAAGAAACAGGCCCAAGCACATGGCAGCTGCTGCAGGTCCTGTAACAGTCCCTAGGAAAACCAGAGTATTTCCAACAAATTCGAGGGCATGCTCAGTAAACCAGAAAGGGTTCATGGTTACTTCCACCGCTAATGCCAACTACAAACTAATGAAGTTAGCTGCAGTACCAAATTTTATTGCCAGTTGTCATAATTGTGGTGGAAATCGTGAACCCAAAAGAGAAAAGTGCTTAGCTTTTGCTCAGCAGTGTCATTTTTGGAATAAGTGGAATCATTTCAAAAGGTTTTGTAAATCAAATAAGGCACATTCTTTTATATAAAGAGGACATTCCAAGAAGCAAGTTGGGAGCGAGTCTGAACACGGCTGCCCAGATGGTATCCCTCCCTCAAGAGAAACAAATGGATCTTTTGAATTACTTCAAGAAATTGGCAAGCATGACACAGCTCTCTGTAAGGCAATTCCTGCAAGCCCCTGGGATTCATGGCTTTATGTATTCTGATGATTCCATATGCCAGACTGCATATGAGGAAAATACAATGGTACCTCAAAAACTTTTGGTATCAACACACTCAGGATTTAGACTTGATTCTTCCTCTGACTCCCTGCCTGCAGACTGAGTTCCTTTAGTGGGCGACGGTCTGTGCGCAGAACAAAGGCCTGCCTTTCTGTCCACCTCCTGCCAGCCAGGCTATCACCACAGATGCCTCGGACTACGCTTGGGGAGCACATCTAGAGGGCAGATTCTTTCAGGGGACTTGGAGCTATCAACAAGTTCATTTGCACATAAATCTGAAGGAATTGATGGCAGTACAGCAGGCCTTGATGGCTTTCAAGCATCTTCTCTCTCCTGGTACTCTTCTAGTCAGGACAGACAGCACCACAATCATGTGGTACATCAACAAGCAGGGAGGGACTCGCTCATACCCCCTGTGTAGACAAAGCATGATACTATGGTCCATGGCAGCTTCCATGGGCATTCATCTGATAGCTCAGTTTCTTCCAGGTAGGCTCAGTACCTTGGCAGACCGGTTGAGCAGGCAGGTCCTGGATCCTCACAAGTGGCAACTAAACAAGACCATCTTCTATCACATCATTCAGCGTTGGGGCACTCCTCAGGTGGATCTCTTCTCATGTCCAACCAACCACTTTCTTCCAACCTTTTGCACCATGGATCATCACGACAAAGCTTGGAAAGTGGATGCTCTGTCCTTCCCCTGGGCACCGCTATTGATCTATGCATTCCCTCCTCTGCCTTTTCTAGTGCTGTTAAAGGTAAGGGACGAAAAACCAAGGGCCATCATCATAGCTCCAGACTGGCCCAGGCAGCATTGGTATACACTTCTTCGCAGTCTCTCCCAGTCTCAGCCTTGGCATCTTCCCCTGATAACAGAGCTCTTGGTTCAGGAGAGGGAAAAAATTCTGCATCCTTACTTTCAGACTCTGCATTTGGCAGCCTGGCTCATACTCTAAATCTTTCCCAACGGGTAGTTGAGGTCCTTTGTGAGGCCAGGAGACCTAGCACTAGGAAATCTTATGCAGATAAGTGGAAAAGGTTCTCCATTTGGATGCAGACTAGAGGGGAAGACCCTTCTCAACCTACTCTTCCTCTTATCTTTGACTATCTGGCAGGCTTTCTTAATATGGACTTTCCTTCTCTCATCAAGATTCATGCTTCAGCTATTTCTGCTCATTGTTCCTTGAGCAACCCATTTTCTCTCATCCCTGATGAAACAGTTCCTCAGGGGAGCTAGCACCCAGTTTCCCTGAAGGCACCCACCTGCTTGGGATCTTAATTTTGCATTGAGAAGCTTACTCTGCCTCCCTTTTGAACCAGTTGCCCAGCAGATTTGAAGTTTCTCCTGGAAAAACTGCTTTTCTCTTTGGCCATTACTTCAGCTAGAAGAGTGTCTGAGCTGCAGGTGTCTTAATGGCAGTGAGCATTTTATCACCTTCCATGTGGATCGGGTTTCACCGAATTTAACTTTTATGCCTAAGGTGGTCTCTAGCCTGACTCTTAAACCAGTCTATCCACCTGCCTACCTCTCTTCCTAATCCTCAGAATAGAAGAGAAATGTTATCATTCCTGAAGTATGGGCAACTTAGATTTTACCTGACAGACAAACTTTCTTCAAAAGTCGGATCAGTTGTTGGTCAGTTTTGTTTCTGAGCCTAGGGCAAAGCTATTTCTAAACAATCTATTTCTAAGTGGGATTGCCTATTGTATTCACTTTTTATTACTTACAGCATGGCAAGGTTCCTCCACAGAGTATTAGGGACCTATTCTACTAGTGCAACTTCTACCTCAGCAGCTTAAGAGGTGTACCTCTAAGGACATCCTGAAGCAGCTACCTGGACTTCTGTCCATACCTCACTAAACATTACAATTCTACCCTTGTTTTCTAAGTCCAGGGCTGGTTTTGCCACTGCAGTGTTGCAAGGCATCTCACTAACCCCAATCAGTGGATGTTCCTCCCTTTTGTTTTTTTTCCTGGGCTTGGGATCAACCTGAGGCTTAGTGACTGCAACAGTGAAACATTTAATAATATAGTGTACAGTTGTGTACGCTACTGGCAAATGTAGATGTCGAGTGTATTCACTGTTGCAGTCCTGGTTTGCCCTCCATTCCCCTTTTTCCTAGGGCACAGACTGGATTTTTTCTTTCCTGGTCTAACCTTTTTGGGGGCTCCTGGACTGCTGAAGTAAGAAAACCGCGAAATGGCATCGGCTGCCTCTCTTTTGTACCTGACATCAGGCTTAAAACCGAAGGCAGCCAACGCCAGGCGTGAAAGACTTCGGTATTCTGTCGATCAGGGCTACCAGGATGGATAACCCATTTGTTAGGATTGCAACAGTGAATACACTCAGCATCTACATTTATGGTGTGTACACAACTGTACGGCATTACTGCTCAGTGCTAGGAGTCTAAACAAAAAAATCTCCAATTGTGAGAAGCTCTCTTTACTCTAGAGAATGCTGATGTCTGTGCGGTCACTGAGGACATGGTTTAAAGTCATGAGAGCACACCAACAGTGTAAGGTTATAATGCCTTCCACATTTAGACCAGCTACTTCACAGGCAGGACTAAAGGTTGGAGGTATTGTAGAACCAATTAAAGGAAGAAGGCTGCGTCTTCAAATAGAAAAAAAAAAAAGATTTATTCACTTCTCACTCACCTAGCGCCTCTGCTAATGTCAAGGTGCACATAAACCAAGAGAACACATCTAGTTCAATATATACTATCCAGTTATTCAACAAGACATTTGAATTAGTTAATGAAAGTAAGTTATTTTGGATTAGGTGTTCTAGCAGTTGCTTATGGATGCATTTTTCCATTAGTTTTGCCAAAGGTGAAAGTAGGGCTATGGGACGGTAGTTGGAGAAATCAGTAGATTTTCCACCTTTATGAAGGGGGATAATGTGGGAGACTTTCCAGATGCTAGGGATGTGTCCTTCACTAATGGTTCTGTTAATCAGAATGGAAATGGGATAGGCTACGGATTTGGCTGATTTCTGTAGATATTCAGCTGGTAATTGATCTGCTGAAGGAGAGCAAGGTTTAAGTTTTTGGATAAGAGAAAGAATATATGTTGTAGGTACAGGTTGGAAGAGAAAAGGAGGGGTGGAGTTGCGTTAGAGATAGGTAAAGTGAAATTATTAGGTGATAGGTGACTGGCAAGTGATTGAATGGCCTCAGTGAAAAAAGTATTGAAGGCATTGGCAGTGTGCTTTGGGTTCTCCTGGTCTGTGCCTTGTGGGTTAGGTGTAATGGAGTGACCTGGGTGTAATAGTTGGTTAATACTTGCCCAGAATTTTTGTGGGTTATTGTGTTTAGTTTGTTGGAACTGTGAGTAGTAGTTTCTTTTATCAGACAGTATAGCTTTCTTAGTTTCATTTCTCAGTTGTCTAAAGTTTTGATGGTCAGCTGAGTTTTTAGTTATACGCCATTTGGCCCAGTATTTATTTCTAAGGTGGATTTTTTGTTTGGTGTCTTTTGACAGCCATGGGGCAGATTTAGTCTTGATTCTAATAGAGCGGTTTGGTGCATGGTTATCTAGGATGGTGAGGAATTTGGAATTAAAGTATTTGACAGCTTCCTCCAATGGGAGGTGTCTTAAGGGAGACCAATTGCATGCTCTTAGTTCACTTTGGAAGAGGTCAGGGTTAAAGTTTTTCTTGAATCTAATGGACTTGATAGTGGGTGGAATGGTGGCATTGGTTTTATGCCTGATAATGTAGGTAAGTGAGTGGTCACTAATATCATCAGGAGCGGTTCCCGATTCATATATGTGGGGATGTTTTTATGAGTATCCAATCCAAGGTACTCTCTTTCTTATTGGGCTTGTTTATCCTGGTAGGGAGGAAATGATTTGAGAGAAACCAAATAGGTTAATGAGGGTGGTAGGTTGGCTGCTGCAACAGCTGTTCCAATCTATGTTAAAATCACCTAGGATAATGGTTTCTTGGGGCAGGTTTAGTGATAGCCAGCAGAGGATATCTTCTATGGTGGTATTGTTATTGCCAGGAGGTAGATAAATACAGATAATATAGATGGATTTGAAAGTGTTGAGTTGAAGTTTGGAAATAAGAATTTCAGCAGTAGAATCTACAGGTGGTTTAAGGTCATAAGTGGTGATCTGTAGACCTGATTTAAATAGGATAGCAATTCCCCCACCTTTCTTTGCTATACGGTCAGATCTATATATATTATATCTGGGTGGGGTGATTTCATTGTCTTTAGTTACAGGCTTTAACCAGGTTTCTGTTAAGCAGAGAATGTCGAAAGAGTAGACTTCTAAGAGAGCATGGAGTTGTGAGACTTTATTATTGATGCTACGTATGTTGAGGTGGGCTATGAAGAGAGAGTTTGTTGGCTGAGTAAGGGAATGTGTGTTGAATTGATTGGGATCATGGAGTTGTGTGGTAGGAAGTGTCATTGGGCCAGGATTTGGGTGTATGTCTCCGTCTTTTAATGAGAGGAGTTGTATAAGAGAGCCTAGAGTTGGGACTCTTCTGTATAGATGTGGAGATTTTCTGGGATTCTGATTGTAGTGCCTAATGTGGACTGTTCTATGAAATCTAGACAGTAGATAGCTGGGTGTAGATGTTATGTTTGCATGTTTTGTAAGTGCTGGTAGGTAAGAAGAGGTAATTAGCTTACTGGGGTTATGACTGTTTGGATGTAATGAGTGTTCATAGGAGGTAAGTATGTAGGCTAAAAGTAATGGTGGTAGAATAAGTAGCAGAAGTAACAGGTGAAAGTGTAAATGTGTTTGGACTGATGGTTTATACATTTGGATGGATTATTAGTTAGGTGTGTTGTTGTAGGTATGGGTGTATGGTAGTTGCTGACAGGGAAGAGCAAAAGAAAAGGTGGGTGTGGTTAGGAGAGAATAGGGAGTGGTTAGAGAAGAATGATAGGGGGGTGTGGCCAATGGTAAGGTGGCCTGAGAATATTGGGAGGAGGAAAGGGTGTGAGTAAATAGTATAAGAGTAGGACCCCTGGGGGTGGGTGGGAATTGGGGGTAGGAAAGGGGAGCGGAGTGAGCCCACAGGGCGAACGGAGCGGGTTGAAACAGGTAGTAAAATGGCTTGACAAGAAACTATCAGTAGAGCTGGATACTAAAGGTAAGTTAGGTAAGTCAGGAGTAGGTAAGAGCAGAGATAAGTAAGGAGTCTGTGTTGGAATAGGTGGTTGTAGACAGTAGTAGTAAAGGGTGAGGAGAGAGTATAAAGGGGTGGTCTGGGAGATCCAAAATGTTAGTTAAGGAAACAAGAGAGCAGAAGGTAATCAAGAGGTGAAAGCTGGGTTAAGGGTGCCACCTAGTGGCCGGGTCTTCTATTGCAGGTGAGTTAGAGAGGGAGTTAGCTGGTTGTAGAACTGGGAGGGGGTGACTGCAGGTAATAGGAGTTGCTGTGTAGGTTAGGAGGTAAGTGGGTAATAGTATTGTTAAGAGAGGGAGGTAGAGACTGCTGGCTGTCCTGGCCTAAAGCCTGCGTTATATCCCCTAAAGGGTTTAGTACAATGGTTTACAATGTTACTGGCAGGATATAGAGACCAACAACATACTTTCTTATTATCTTGAGACAGGATGCAGGGAATTTAGGCTGTGAGATGCCACTGCAGGGATTCTGATAGGGTTCTTTCCACAAGGCAAGTTGGTTTCAAGAGAATAGTGTGGGAATAGCACAGGAAGAGTATGGTACTGAGAGGAGAGAGAAGAGACAAAGTGGTGTGGGAAGAAAAAAAAAGAGTTAGCACATGTTAAGGTAGGACTGGTACTATTTCACAATAGTTAACATAAAAACATAACATATATAGCGAGCATGTAAATATTCCCTTAAGAGTAGCAGCAATAGATATTACATTTAAACCAGCAGTTCAGCAAATTAATACTGTAGCAGGACACTGTTTTAAGGCTCAGTAGGACTATCATCCACATTTAAGATATAAGCTATAAACATACCCTATTCATTAATAGCAGCCATTAAAACCAGCAGTTCTAAATCAAGCAATACTATAGCTGGGCCTTGTTTATAGGTTCAGCAGATCTTTCATCATATTTGAGACATAAGCTATGTTAAGAAAGTTACCACAGTAAAACACAATACAGCAAAAAATATCTAGGAAAAAATACTGCCAGACTATGGAGGTATAGAATGCAGCAGTTAAGTAGGGATAACACCATGAGAGATGCAAGAGTTTATGCTAGGCTACTGGGTCCCTTAAGAGCTAAGGAAGCGCTTAAAGTTGTAATGCGAGTATGCCAGCATTAGCGATTCAGCTCATGGAACTATTCCGAGCTAGTGCATGGCTAAGGTACCCAGTGTGGTTAACAATGAAATATGTCAGCTAAAATAAGCTACTAAAGGAGAAATAGTATGCAGCAGACAACCAGGCAGATACCCAAATATGTTTGTAATTGCGACTCAGTTCCTGGGACTCTCTGGAGCTAGAGAGAAGAAAATAAAGTTGCACAATGTGGTTATCAAGCAATTAATTATGCTACCAGGGCTACTCGCTAGAGTAGTGGTGTGCAACAGTCAACTAGGGCATTTACATGAAAATCTAGATCAGAGCATTAGACGACCAGCTGTACATATAATTAATATAATTCACATCTAAATGTAGTATTTAGAGAGAGCAGGACAAACGACACATTCAGAGTGTCTCGGCTTTGCTGGCGTAGTATTAAAAGCCATTTGCTGGCTTAATACAAGCAGTTCAGTGCAAGCATACTTAAAAAAAAAAATGGCTCCACGTGGGAGGCGTTGTACTAAAAATCCTTTTGTGGGCTTAAAATCAATCAACTGAAATATTACAAGCCGTTTTCACGTTTATAACATGCAGTTAGGTTCGGGCATACTCAAAAGGGCTCCTCGTGTGTAGCGTTGGACTAAAAAGCCTTTAACTGGTTTCGATCAAAATAACTGAATACAAAAAAGCCGTTTACACCGCTAAATCATGCATTTAACTTTGGGCATACTCAAAATTGGCTCCACGTGGGAGGCGTTGTACTAAAAATGCAGTTTTCGCGTTTATAACATGCAGTTAGGTTCGGGCATACTCAAAAAGGCTCCTCGTGTGTAGCGTTGTACTAAAAAGCCTTTAACTGGCTTAGATCAAACAACTGAATACAAGAAAGCCGTTTACACGCCTAAATCATGCATTTAACTGTGGGCAAACTCAAAACTGGCTCCACGTGGGAGGCGTTGTACTAAAAATGCCTATTATGGGCTTAGAACAGACGACTGAGTACGGGACGCTCAGAAATGGCTCCACGTGGGTGACACAATACAAAGATGCTGCAACAGAATTATAAAACAAATGTCAAAGAATGTAACAACTATAGGCACACAGTTAATCAAATTCAGCTTTAGGGAAGACTTAACTAACATCCAACAGATAACATATAAAGGAATGTAACAACTGTAAGGGTACACAGTTAAACAATTCAGCTTAGGAAGACAAAAATAGCATCAGGCAATTACTACATACCGAGGCAAAAGACGCTAGGACAGGAGCAGACAGCAGTCAAGGCTTTACCAAGATATTAAAGATGGCGCCACACAGGACCCAGGGTATTTATGGGATTTCAGAGGATAAAAAAGGTGGAGATGGGAGGGGATAGAGGTGAGGGACAGGTACAGCTAGGAGGGGCAAGAGATGATTCACATTCAGAAGGCTATTGGACATAAAAGAGTGAAGAGCAGGAGATTTAGGATACAAGGACAGGAGGGATAATGAGGGTAGAGACGGAAGGGAGTGAAGGAAAAGCAGGTTTAATTATGAGGGATGTGGGTTTGAATACAAGGGATGTAGAATACAAGGAAAGTAGGGATAATGGGGAGCGGGTTGAAACAGGTAGTAAAATGGCTTGACAAGAAACAATCAGTAGAGCTGGATACTAAAGGTAAGTTAGGTAAGTCAGGAGTAGGTAAGAGCAGAGATAAGTAAGGAGTCTGTGATGGAATAGGTGGTTGTAGACAGTAGTAGTAAAGGGTGAGGAGAGAGTATAAAGGGGTGGTCTGGGAGATCCAAAATGTTAGTTAAGGAAACAAGAGAGCAGAAGGTAATCAAGAGGTGAAAGCTGGGTTAAGGGTGCCACCTAGTGGCCGGTCTTCTATTGCAGGTGAGTTAGAGGGAGTTAGCTGGTTGTAGAACTGGGAGGGGGTGACTGCAGGTAATAGGAGTTGCTGTGTAGGTTAGGAGGTAAGTGGGTAATAGTATTGTTAAGAGAGGGAGGTAGAGACTGCTGGCTGTCCTGGCCTAAAGCCTGCGTTATATCCCCTAAAGGGTTTAGTACAATGGTTTACAATGTTACTGGCAGGATATAGAGACCAACAACATACTTTCTTATTATCTTGAGACAGGATGCAGGGAATTTAGGCTGTGAGATGCCACTGCAGGGATTCTGATAGTTCTTTCCACAAGGCAAGTTGGTTTCAAGAGAATAGTGTGGGAATAGCACAGGAAGAGTATGGTATTTTATTATCTTGAGACAGGATGCAGGGAATTTAGGCTGTGAGATGCCACTGCAGGGATTCTGATAGGGTTCTTTCCACAAGGCAAGTTGGTTTCAAGAGAATAGTGTGGGAATAGCACAGGAAGAGTATGGTATTTCTTATTATCTTGAGACAGGATGCAGGGAATTTAGGCTGTGAGATGCCACTGCAGGGATTCTGATAGGGTTCTTTCCACAAGGCAAGTTGGTTTCAAGAGAATAGTGTGGGAATAGCACAGGAAGAGTATGGTATTTCTTATTATCTTGAGACAGGATGCAGGGAATTTAGGCTGTGAGATGCCACTGCAGGGATTCTGATAGGGTTCTTTCCACAAGGCAAGTTGGTTTCAAGAGAATAGTGTGGGAATAGCACAGGAAGAGTATGGTATTTCTTATTATCTTGAGACAGGATGCAGGGAATTTAGGCTGTGAGATGCCACTGCAGGGATTCTGATAGGGTTCTTTCCACAAGGCAAGTTGGTTTCAAGAGAATAGTGTGGGAATAGCACAGGAAGAGTATGGTACGAGGCAAAAGACGCTAGGACAGGAGCAGACAGCAGTCAAGGCTTTACCAAGATATTAAAGTTACTGACTGGGTTATCCTGCTATGTTTTATTTGCTTACTTTTGTGTATTAGACTTATTTATGTATTGCCTTCCTTTTGGGGGCACCTGACATCTGGGGCAAGAAAGACTGAAGAAGATGGCATCGGCTGTGTCTTTTGTACTCTAGCCTTCCTGACGTCAGAAGAGTACGCGACAACAACCGACGCCGGACCAAGACTTAATCTTTCCCAACGGGTAGTTGAGGTCCTTCGTGAGGCCAGGAGACCTAGCACTAGGAAATCTTATGCAGATAAGTGGAAAAGGTTCTCCATTTGGATGCAGACTAGAGGGGAAGACCCTTCTCAACCTACTCTTCCTCTTATCTTTGACTATCTGGCAGACTTTCTTAATGGTGGACTTTCCTTCTCTTCTATCAAGATTCATGCTTCAGCTATTACTGCTCATTGTTCCTTTGAGCAACCCATTTTCTCTCATCCCTTAATGAAACAGTTCCTCAGGGGCGCTAGCAATTTAAAGCCTCCCTGAAGGGCACCTACTCCTGCTTGGGATCTTAATTTTGTACTTGAGAAGCTTACTCTGCCTCCCTTTGAACCAGCTGCCTCAGCAGATTTGAAGTTTCTCTCCTGGAAAACTGCTTTTCTCTTGGCCATTACTTCAGCTAGAAGAGTGTCTGAGCTGCAGGCCTTAATGGCAGTGGAGCCTTTTATCACCTTCCATGTGGATCGGGTTTCTGTTCGAACTAATCCCTTTTTTATGCCTAAGGTGGTCTCTAGCCTGACTCTTAACCAGTCTATCCACCTGCCTACCTTCTTTCCTAATCCTCAGAATAGAAGAGAAATGTTACTGTATTCCCTGGAAGTGCATAGGCAACTTAGATTTTACCTTGACAGGACAAAACTTTTTCAAAAGTCAGATCAGTTGTTGGTCAGTTTTGCTTCTGGAGCTCAGGGCAAAGCTATTTCTAAACAATCTATTTCTAAGTGGATTGCTCATTGTATTCACTTTTATTACTTACAGCATGGCAAGGTTCCTCCACAGAGTATTAGGACCTATTCTACTAGTGCAACTTCTACCTCAGCAGCTTTTTTAAGAGGTGTACCTACTAAGGACATCCTGGAAGCAGCTACCTGGACTTCTGTCCACACTTTCACTAAACATTACAATTTACCCTTGTTTTCTAAGTCCAGGGCTGGTTTTGCCACTGCAGTGTTGCAAGGCATCCTTACCAACCCTTAATCAGTGGATGTTCCTCCTCCCTTTTTTTTTCCTGGGCTTTGGGATCAACCCATTTGTAAGGACTGCAACAGTGAAACACGATTAACATAGTACAGTTGTGTACGCTTACCATAAATGTAGATGTTCGAGTGTATTCACTGTTGCAGTCCTGGTTTGCCCCCCCCCCTCCATTCCCCTTTTTTCCTAGGGCACAGACTGGATTTTTTCTTTTCCTGGTCTAACCTTTTTTGGGGGCTCCTGACCGTTGAAGAAAAACTGCGGAAATGGCATCGGCTGCCCTCCTTTGTACCTGACATCAGGCTTAAACCGAAGGCAGCCAACGTCATATATGAAGGACTTCGGTATTCTGGCCGACTGTGGGCTACCAGGAGCCGGATAACCCATTTGTAAGGACTGCAACAGTGAATACACTCGAGCATCTACATTTATGGTGAGTGTACACAACTGTACTGCATTACTGCTCAGTGCTAGGAGTCTAAACAAAAAAATTCCACTCCGTAGAAGCTCTCTTTACTCTAGAGAATGCTGATGTCTGTGCGGTCACTGAGACATGGTTTAAAGTCATGGAGAGCACACCAACAGTGCAAGGTTATAATGCCTTCCACACATTTAGACCAGCTACTTCACAGGCAGGGACTAAAGGTTGGAGGTATTGTAGAACCACCAAAGGAAGAAGGCCAGCAGTCTTCAAATAGAAAAAAAAATTTATTCACTTCTCTCACTCACTCTAGCGCCTCTGCTAACAAGCCTTCAAGGTGTACACAGTCCAAGAGAACACATCTAGCCCAATATATACTCATTCAGTTATTCAATAAGACATTTGACTTCATTAGATTAAATAATTCCAGTTAAAGGTGAAGGTGTGTCTGTTTACATCAAAAATAAATATACTTCAAGGCTGTTCAAACAGAACAATGCACTTGAACTGCTCCATGTTAAAATCACCATGGGTAAAATCCAGTACCACTTCCTTGCAAGCTATAGGTACCCCCTCTATGACCCAGGAAATCCGTACCATGTATTTAAACTTATTAGGAACACTAACTATCCAACCCAGTACCATATTCATGGGTGACTTTAATTACCCCACTATTTACTGGGAATCCTATATGACACCAAACGTACATGCACAAAGATTCCTGAATTTTGTAAATACAAACTCCCTGGACCATATAGTCAATACACCAACCTGGGTTACAACCATACTGTATCTGGTCCTCACTAATATGAGAGACTGCTGCACACCCCCTACTGTAATGCCTTCCCTGTCAAGGTCAGATCAAAAAATGGTCTCGTTTGAAGTAAAAATAAAACCTGGATCCCCAGCTAAACTGGGAATATTTAGGAACTATTCTGAGGCTAGCCTCGTGCTATTAAGTGAGAACCTGGCAAAAGTTCAAGCCCCCAAAAACCCTGAGAACACTTTTGTCTATGCAGAACTGTTCACAGAAACCTTGTACAAGCATGTTAATAGCTGCATATAGGCAGTTGTACCAACCAGGATAAAATACAGAACTAACTCAAAAAACAAGCCACCCTGGTGGAATCCCAAAGTCAGTCAGATGTATAACGGGAGGAAGAAAATCATGGCAAAAATTAGGAGGTGCAGCACCCAGCAGTTTAAAAGCACTCATCAAACTAAACAAACAACTCGGAGGACAAAGTCTACCAAAGAAAAATTTGAGGCAAGTTCAACCTCCCAGGCCAAAGACCACCACAAAGCATTCTTTAGCTATATCCACAGCCTCAAAGGCAGCACACAACTGTGTGCAAAGCTCATTGTAAATGGAGCCACCTGTACTGAGCCAGAAGATACAGCAAACCTCCTGGCTGATAAATTCAGCTCCAACTTTATTCCTCTCTTCCACTCAACCTTCCCTCAGGAAATATCACAAAATATAACTTCCCCTACTTATCACTAGGGAACAGGTCCTTAATGCTCTCTAAGACCAAGAACACTGCATCAGTGGCCCCAGACAGCATCCCAGGATGCCTTCTAAATAGCATGAAACATGACATGCCAGAGTATCTGGATTTACTATTTAACTGTAGCCTCAAAACCGTCTTCATGCCTCATGAAGAAAGGCAACAGTCCTCTTTCTCCACAAAGGTGGGCCATCTACAGACCCTGGAAACTACAGACCCATACGTCTCACTTGTCTTGTATGTAAAGCCATGGAAAGAATGGTCATGGAGATAATCAACAGAGATATAGTAAACCTCCAGACACTGGACCCAACCCAGTTTGGTTTCGTCAAGGGCAGATCATGCCTACTCAACCTTGTGGACTACTTTGAGAAGGTCACCAAAGCAACGGATGAGGGCAAAATCGTTCACACTGCCTACCTTGACCTGGCCAAGGTATTTGACACAATACCCCACTTGGGTATCGTTGACACAATTCTAGAGGTTGGGTACAAACCCATATGTCACCCGATGGATAACCAACTGGCCAACAGGCCCCAGGAAGTTAGAATTGGGGAGTCCACCTCTACAAAGAATCCAGTCACAAGTGGAGTCCCTCAGGGATCAGTCCTTGGACCCTCCTTTTTGGCATTTACTTTTCAGAAGTCGAGGCCAATGTCTGTGGTCTCAGACTGACTAAATTTGCAGATGATTGCAAATTAGGAGCTGTCATTGAATCTCACACTGACACAATTTTTTTCCAGGTGGGGCTGACACAGACAAACAACTGGTGTCAGAGCCATGGACTAAAACTAAATGCCAAGAAATGCATAATAGTATCCTTTGGGAAATCATCCATCCCTGGTAACTATCATATTAGCAACACAGCCCTTAGAGCTGACCCAGTAGTCAGGGACTTGGGGACACACACAGATGGTAATCTAGCCTTTGATCATTAAGTGTCTACAGTGGTGAGGAAAATCATTCTATGTTGCCCAACGTATAAACAAAGGTATGGCATCTATGTCCAAGGAAGTCATTGTTCCGCTGTATTTGGCATTCATCAGACCTATCAATGAACGCAGTGCCCCACGTTGGTCTGTACCTATCTAGGCATATCCAACAACTGGAACGTCCATGGAGATTCTTTACTAAAAGAATACAGGGCGTAAGTAGTATGTCCTATGCAGACCGCCTCAAAACCCTATCCCTGTATTCTGTCTCCTACAGGCTTTTGAGGGGAGATCAATGCCTTACATAGGTGTTGTCAGACCCCACTCTGATGGGACCACCTGCATATCCACAAAACATATAGTACCAGAATTACCTGTTTTAAAGACTTGAACCTTGCCTGTGATATAAATAGGACCTACTGGAGAGATAGGTATGTATCCCAGAGACTACCCCGTCTATGGAACATTCTCCCCATCCATGTTAAGCAGAGTTCTTCCCTAACCCAATTCAAGTGCAACTTGGGCAATTGGATTAGAAACAGGAAATTCATCCCTGGTTTGCCACCTATGTCTCTAATGCAAACAGGTAACCTGCAAATGGTTCATCTCCCAGGACCATGCTTACACTTCTCAAGGGTATCAGAACTTGTCCGAGATTTGGGATGCATGGCTAGGCTTAAAAAGGCCCTTGTGGTCATTAACCTAGTAAACACATATGAACCAATGAATCATCCAGTGCGCATAGTCGAAGAGGTTGCTGCCCTCAAGCCAAACGTCAGTGTTTTTTTCCATCTTAGATGCTGAGAGTTCATTTTGGCAAATGTTGCTTGACTGAAAATGATCATTGTTAACCACATTTAGTACGCCATTTGTGAGATAGATTTCCAAGAATGCCATTTGGAATAAATTCTGCCAGTGAAGTCTTTCAGTGTGCAATGGAGCAAATGTTTTCGGGCTTTCCCTGTGCTGTTATAGTAGATGATATTTTAGTAGGAGGCAATGGTGGCTGAACATGACAGAAACCTCAAGAAAGTTCTGCAAAGACCACATGAAGTGAATCCTAAGCTGTATCCTCAGAAGTGCAAATTCAGGCTACGAGAACTTCTTTGTGTTGGTCAGTTGTTTACCAGTTCAGGCTTATGATCAGATCCTTTCAAGCAAACAGCAATTCTTGAGATGCCAGCCCCAGACAATGTTCAAGCCCTACAATGTTTTCTTGGCATGGTCCACTACCTAGGCAAGTTCATTCCAGATTCAAGACAAGTTTCAGCACCGCTACAAGAATTGACACTCAAAGATGTAATTTGGTCATGGTCAGAACAGCACCAAAGAGCATTTGATGTTCTGAAACAGAAAATTGCTAGTCCACCTATTCTCAGCTACTGTGATGTTCACAAACCAGTTACTATTCCTATGAGGCTTCTAAGTTTGGTCTAGGTGCAGTCAAGTACTCTTACCCAAACTGAGATGCAGTATGTCCAGATTGAGAAAGCACTTTTGGCAATTGTGTTTGCTTGTTCGAAGTTCAGTGATTATATTTATGGTCTACCTATCCAGATTGAAACTGATCACCAACCTCTACTTACTATTTTGAGAGAGCCTATGCGTACAGCTCCTGCCAGATTGAAACGTATGATCAAATTGCAGAAGTACAATTTCAATCTTGTTTACACAAAGGCAAACTTCTTTATCTTGCTGATACCTTATCCAGATCGCATAGAAAAAACACAGAACAGCATAACAATGAGCAACTTGATTTCTCAAGGTCATGGAAGTGAGAAATTTTTCTTCCACGTGACTTAATGAGCTTAGAACACACACAGCTTGAAATCCAATTCTCCGGAAGCTAAACCTCCTTTTTCAATCAAGGATGGCCTTCAAAGCAGTCTTGATTACCAGTAGAAGTGCAACCATATTTTCCATACAGAGATGAGATTTTCAGACAATGGTATCATCGAGAAAGGTTCTAAAGTGATTGTTCCAAAGTCTTTGCAACCAGAATATATTAAGATCTTGCATCATGGCCACCCATGAACTGATTCTACCAAAAGAAGGACAAAGAGGTGTAGTATTTCGGCCTTCTGTGTCAAGAGATATCGAAAAAGTACTTAATGTTATTCAGTATGTAATAGTACAAAGCCAGATCAACAAAAAGAACCACTTCAGTTAAGCCAGATTCCTGAACTACCTTGGCTGACAGTAGCCACAGATATCTTTGAGTGGAATGGTCAACATTATTTGATGTTAGTAGACTCTTATTCAAATTGGTTCGAGTTTGACCTACTTCCCAACCTAACTTCCAGTACTGTCATTACTAAATTGAAGTGACATTTTTCTGTACATGATAGTCCGCACAGTTATTTCTGGCAATGATGCACAGTTTACTAGTCAGCAGTTAAAGAAATTTGCAGAAGAGTGGGAATTTGAGGGTATTTAGGACTACTTGTAATACGAACAGTCAAACGGTTTGGCTGAATGTGGAGTTCAAAGTGCAAAACAGCCATTGGAGAAACCCAGAAGTGACAATACTGATGTCTTTCTAAACTTGTTAAATCTCAAACATTCCTCATGATGATCATCTTGGTTCACATGCCCAGAGACTTGTCGAGACAAACCAGAACCACATTACCAATCAACAGTAATTTATTGGTTCCATGTGCTAAAAACAGCAAAGCAGTAAAAGCCCATCTGTTGAAAAAGCGTATGTCCCAGAAGTCTTACTATGATAAAACCAGGAAGCCATTCCATTCTTTACAAAAAGGGGAGATAGTGAGGATGCAGATGTCAAAAGGTTTTGATTGCATCGGATTTGTGAAAAGTTTGTGTCAAGAGCCGAGGTTGTACGTTGTGGAGTCACAAGGTATGGAATTCAGACGAAATCGGAAGCATTTGCTACCAGTGTCTGAACCAGTGTTACAGCATCTTGCCTGTGACAAAGACTAGTTCTCAGAGTGACTTGTCCAATGTTCCTGTTCCAGAGGACATTGTCAGCGATCCTCATTCCTGAGAAAATCCCTGAGACTCCTCAAGCAGAACATTCCCCAGTGACTGTCCCTGTTGCTAAACCCAGTCCTAACTATTATGTCATGAGATCAGGTCGCATCTCAAAACATAGTTCCAGGTACACAGCAACCTGGACATGACTGTTCATTATTAGTGTTTGTTTAATTGCATGCCTATTGAAATGTCATTGTTTATGTGAGACAGCTCAGTACAGAGGAAGGATGTAGATCAGTGTGTGTGATATACCTTTAAGAAGCTTTCCAGTGAGCTAGCCATATGCAAGCAGGAGTGCCCTTTTGAGTGAGAAGCCAGAGTGAGAGCATGCATGTATGTAGTCAGTCAGTTGAATAGTTCGTTTAAGTTCCATGTTCTTGCCATCCATCCTGATGTTTGTATACAGTAAACTACTTAAACGCACACCCAAGTCCATCATCTTCTTAATGCACGTAAGACAAGCGACCCTGGGGCTTTTCAGTTTTGAGGAAGGTACATCCATATGTTACCATTGCCTATGTCATGACAGGGGAGCATACATGTGATGTATGACATACTAGTAATACTAAGGCTTTGGTATACTGGCTGGATGTTGGGCAGAACATCTACTGATATGGTAAGATTTTTACACAACTATACTTTATCCTGGAAGACCTTACTTCTTGTGGATGTCACTTCTGTCAAGAGAATTTCTGAGCTACCTGCCTTATCCTCAAAACCTTTCATATGTAATTTTTCATATGGGAAGAATATTTCTGAGAAACAGTCCTACTTTTCTTCCCAAGGTGGCTTCGGAATCATCCATTAATCAATCCATACATTTTCTAGTTTTCTTTCCAAATTTCTCAAACAAGGGTGAATATACCCTGCATTTCCTGGATATTCATTACCAATTATGTTTTTACATACACTGGACAAAGACCTTTAGAAAATCTGACCAGTTACTTGTGTCCTCCTGCAGTGCTAAATTAGGAAAGCTGTGCCCAGATTCACTCTCTCACTCTTTTCACAATGGTTGTCTCAGTACATTTCATTTGTTTCCCCCAAAAAAGGAATTCTCCCTTCTACTCCAAAAGCTCATTCTACCAGATCTGTGGCTTCATCTACAGTCTTTCTCCAGTGTTCCAATTGATAATGTGTGCTGCAGGTGCTTGGTCCAAGATTCATACTGTTATCTTACATTACAATCTGGCTGTGTGTTTGAGATCTGGAACCTCCTTTGGTTCCGCTGTGCTCTGGAATATCCTTCCACGAGGCCTCCCAACATATAAAAGTAGCTGAGGACTCTGTCCGATCCATCGAGGAGTGGACAGAAAAGACAACATCAAATATGATAGCTATGTACTCACCACAGTGATAGAGCTATGTTGCCTCTTTCTGTCCTTTTTCTCAGTCCCCCCCCCCAACTTTCCCCCTCTTTACTTTGTTTTGGTGACAATATAGTTTGTCGACAATATAATTTCCTTCTGAGATCGATGTGGCTGTGGCTTCACAAAGTACTATCTTCTGCCTCCCTTTTCCTATACACCTAATCACTGTTTATAGTTATAAGCAACCTAAGAAAGCATCAGACTTATTTTATAATTTACATTGCCTTTTTTGGGTGGGAAAACTCCATCTGAGGTAGCTTGCTCTTTTTTAAGGGATTATTGGTAGGTGGAGGAGCCTGAGCATTTTATCCAAATCTTGGAAGTGGATGTAGCCAGATCAGAGGTCGGATGCAAGACCCATCCGTTGAGGAAAGCCCAGGAACAGACAACACAGATCTGTGGTTATGATAACTACGTAACTGTTTTACTGACAACCACCTATTACTTAAATAGACAGACACTGTATGTGAGAGAAGCATTTATTTAATGCTTTTGGAGGCAAAACTCTCATATGAAGACATTACAAATAACTAGCAAGTTGTCAGTACCACACAACACCACACTAAATGCATCATACTCAGATCAGCTCAAGCTCATAGACCTACATATGTTGAAGCTCTTAAAGGTAACCTTCTTAAACCGCAAAGGTCTCCTAAATGTAACTTAAACAGTTTGACTGTGCAATCTCACAAACTCACAACACTGTATCAAGGTTGGTGCTGCTGTACATAAGTCATTGTCTCAATCCAAAAGTCTTTAAGGCAAATGTCCACACAATCCAACATCCTAGTCATAGAGGACTTCATTTTGAGACACACCGATGCTCCACTCAGCAGATTGTGCAAGGAGCGGGTCGCAGTCAGTTTCCTATAAGGTGCCAGGATTTGGCACATCATGCAGGCACTCACATCCTTGTATCACAAGTACACACATGACAGAGCCATAGTACATGTGGGTATAAATGACATGATGTACCTTCCTGAACTATATGAAGAAAGACATGATGGAACTCTTGGAGTACATGTCCGAGGCAGGTATGAACCTAGCCTTTAGCAGCATTTTACCATCACCAAGAATGATGCAGCAATACGAAGAAAAGATTGACTTCAGCAGTTGCCATAGCTTCTGATGTCGTTCAAACGAGGTCCAACGTCTGGAAGGAGATGGAAGGCAATCCTATCTAATTTACCAAGGATGGCCTGCACCTGTCCCACCAAGGCTTCTGTATATTGACTATAAAAATTGATTTCTAATTTACCAAGGATGGCCTGCACCTGTCCCACCAAGGCTTCTGTATATTGACTATAAAAATTGGTTTCAGTCCTCAAAAGCTTCCACTATAACAAACAGAATCCAGGTAAACTAAAGGTATTGTTGCTCAGTACTGAGAGCCTTAACAAAAACTTCCACTCCCTACAAGCACTTCTTACTCTTGAAATCATCGATATGTGCATCACTGCGGAGAACTGGTTCAAGGCATTGCGAGCAGCCCATCTGTGCAGGGTTTCAACGTCTAATACACTTTCAGGCCCACCTCACTAAACAAAGGCACCAAAGACTGTAGCGTTTCCATATTTAGGAAAATAAACTTCGTCTCCAGATTAGTTAGACAAGATAACCGCGTGGATCTTCTCCACATCAGTCTTGCCATTAACAAGACTCCTTATCACATCATGGCTAACTATAGGTCCCTTTCTATGTCCCCCTCAATCCATAACTCCTACCTGACTAGTATGAAGTCCCTCTGCATTAAGCCAAACACTATTATCCTAGGAGACTTTTCCCTTCATTAACTGGGAGATGTATACATCCTGTAAAATGTATGCCCAGAGATTTCTGGGCAACATCAATAGAAACTCTCAGTTAGTCTGCACTCCATCCAGGGGCAGTAAATCCCTGTTCTTGCTCCTCACAGTCATGATGGCTGTGTTCCCTACTAATTTATAACTCCCTTCCTGGTCAAATCAGGCCACAAATCAGTCGCATTCACCTTAAATTGGAAGCCGGAAGCATCTTCCTGTAACCTGGCATTCAGAAATTATGCAAAAGCTAATCTAATGAAACTGAGTTATGACTTTGCTAAATTCAACATTCTCCTCCATCTTTGACATACTCCTTATGTGGATTCATTTTCTGTGCACATGTGAACAGCTGTATAGATGCATCTGTCTCCCTCCAAAGTAAATACAACACCAAATTCAAAAATAATCATGTAAAAATAAATGCAAGTCTCAAGATGCAAAAAGGTTCATGGTAAACCTAACAGGGAATTTCAGACTCTGATCAAATTGACTAAAGCCCAGATGATATGAGACAAAAATTGCTACCCAGGCAAAGGACAGCCAAAAACCCTACTTTAACTATGCTTGAGAACTTGTTAACATTGCCCAGCTCTGTGCAGAGCTAATACTAAATAATCACATACTCTGACCCAGAGGAAATAGTCAGTCTGCTAGTGGATAATTCTAGCTCTAACTTCACCCCCTGTTCCCCTACATTCCCTAATTTCATACTTGCATCTACATCCATCCTCGGATCTCCCTTGAACAAGTCTTCAAGGCACTGTCCAAGGCCAAGAACACTGCTTCTATAGGTCTCGATACGTGGCTGCTTATTGGACAGCCTGAAACAGGACCGGTCAGACTCCTTACAAAGGTTATTCATTATCTGCTTCCAAACAGGCTTTGTACCAGGTGAGTGTAGGATAGTAATTGTCATCTCCTCCCACAACGTTTGGACGTCAATGGACCCAGGAAATTGTAGACCTAAGTCTGACCAGCCTCAGGAAATTGTAGACTTATAAGTCTGACCAGCCTCATCTGTAAGAAGGATTATTGCGGAATTAATAAATACATGAAAAACCTACAAATTCTCGTCCCAAGCTAGTTCAGATTTGTTAAAGGGAGATCTTACTTAACCTGGTTGACTTCTTCAGGAAGGTAACTGAATAAATGAATGAGGGCAAATCAGTACACCGTGTATGTAGACCTCACATATGTGTTCAACACCATCCATGCTCTTATGTCATTGATAAACTATTCCAGGTAAATGTTAATCCATGTGTAATTCATTCAATGACACATTGTCTCATAGGAACTTAGGCTGGGTGCTGTATTTCCTCAAAAAGCCCCATCACTAGCTGGTACCCCAGGGTTCAGCTTATGGGTCACCACTCTTTGGCATTTACTTCTCTGAGGCCATAGTTACTTTAAGGGTTTATAGCTGATCAAGTTTGCAGATGACCGTAAACTTGATGTCATCGTAAACTCCACAGGGGGCACCAAGATCTTCCAAGAGGACATTCCCCAAAGCAATAACTGATGTTGGGTACCTTGAAAACTATCCTTCAGTCACTTCATAAACACTATTGTAAGAAAGTGCTTTCTCATTGCACAGTTTATTATTGTTGGAGTGGCATCCAGGTCCAGACAAGTGACCATTCCACTGTATTCCACACTGAACACAGTCATTGAGAATATTGCTCCTTTTGGAATGTACTTGTCCAAATGTTTGACAGAACGTGAATGCCCATGTTTTCTTACTGAGAAGGTCAATGTTTTTTTTGGTAAGGGGAGGAAAGAAAATTAAAGTGAATAGTCGATGAGTCAATAACTATACATTACCACAATAGCAAAAGGTAGGAAGAAAAGTTAAAGCTGATGCACGTAGCTAAGGTGAGCTTGGGCCAATGAATTACATCCATACTTAAAGAGCGGCAAACAAGATCTGAGGTTATGTGGGGCACAGAAGGAGATTATGGATAAGGGGAAGAGCCTGATATACGGGTCCTAAAGTCTGGAAGAACAGCCAATGTCTGATCGGAGGTCAGAACCAAAACCCATTTTTGAGGAACAGACTGAAATGACTACATCAGATCACTGGATATTTTTCATCTTAGTCCATCGTATCCAAATGCTGGACACTGAACTTCTTGTCAGATAGATCTGGCTATCAGCAAGTCTTCCTAGCCTCAAGCTTCTTCAGATTTTTCCACTAATACTTCCTTTCTATCCTCTCAAACCTCACATTGAATTTGCCAGCCAGAAGGGCCTACGGAACAGACTAGAACCAGCAGGAATGACAGACAACAGTTAGTCATTCTACAGGGTCTTTGAGATAAGGAGACAATATGAAAATGGGAAAGAGGAATGTGTTATCAGATAGACAAGGATGAAAAGGATCCAGTGTTATGGTTAATTATATAACTTTTATATCCTATTTCATCCATCTTTCCATCTGATCTGACTGCTGGGACATAATCTCAAGCTACCTATTCTCCTGGATGTAATCATGACTGGATTGCAAAAGGAAGCTTTAGAGCTAGATATGATATCCAAGTTATAGTGTCAGGCAAAGGTATACAACATAGATGATGATGTTGTAGCATAACTTTTGTCCATCAAAGGGTTTCTGAAGAATGCTGTAGAAGTTGTAATAGATCTTGTAGAATGAGCTCTTGGTATAGAGGGTAATGTCTTCTTTATGTAAGAGTAAACAAAGATAATGCAGTCAGCCACCTAGATAAGATTTGTGTAGATGTTGTCTTGCCAATCTTACTTGGAGCAAAGGATATCAGTAACGGAATATTCTTCTTGAATGGTTTGGGTCTGTGGAGGCTAAGTAAGTGTTGCCCATGAACATCCATGGTATGTAAAAATTACTCTCCCTTGTTGAATAATTAGAGAAGAATACTGTAAGATGTAGTTGCTAGTTTACATTAGACTCTGACACCACTTCTGGAATAGAGGATGGATTGGTTCTCAGGGTGACCCTAACTGTACGAAATGTCAAGTAAGGCTGAAAGGAATACACAGTATGAAGTTTTGAAATTCATCTAAGACATTGCTACCAAGAACAGTTTTTCCATGATAAAATCTTCAGATCTTTGAGCCAGCTTCTTCTGAATGGAGGTTTTGTTACAGTTTCCAATGCAAAATTAAGACTGCATGAGGGGTTGGATCTTTGATTGAGGGACAGAGAATAAAATAAAGCTCTAAGAAAGGCCATGCAAAGCTTGTGTGAAGTCAGGGAATGGTTTTGGATATCTTAACAGAAACCTAAAATGGATGCCAAAGGCCTTGCCTAGCTTGTGTGCAGGCAGGGAATGGTTTAGGATACCTTAACAGAAACATGAAATGATGCCAACTGCACCAACAAGCACCTGCCTCACAAGAAGTTGAAAGAAACTGTAAAACTTCCGGAATGTAAGTCGAAATGGGGTTTAAGCTTCATTCCAAAGCCTTATGGAATATTGTTTCCATTTATTCTTGTAGATTTTATGAGTAGATTGCTTTTGGGAAGCAGGCAAGACTCACATACCACCATTTGAGAAAGGTCCATAAATATTTACTAGGTTAATCTAGGAGGATCTTTAGAAGCCTAGCCATGCAGTCCCATGAAGTCGTTAGCCCTAAAGTACGAATACCCAGAGATGATCAGAACACGTCTTTGTTGCCCCTATACATGAGGGACAAGGGTGCAACACAAAGGGCGAATTTCTGGTTAGACATCCATTCATCCAGATGACATTTGAACAGTGTACGAGAAATACTTTGCTTTACGTGGAGAGGAACACAACCCCCCCCCCCCAAAAAAAACAAAAAAAAACAAACATGACATTCTCTGTGATGCATGTCTGTCCCTCCAACATGTTGGACTTGTGCTGTAAAAGAGATTTAGATCTTGAGCTGCTGTTTATGCCCTAAAGGACTTGTGAATATGCAGTACATACGTAAGGACAGGGTTTGCTGAGATGGTGTACCCAAAAGAGAGATCAGTACTCAGTAGTTTGACAAGAGGGATAAGGCTTTGACATGGTCTGCATAGTTTTTATGCTTTAGGGCATTTATTTGGGATGAAAATATGCTACATTCCTACAAGATTGATGTTGTTTGTGAAACATGGTTGAAGAACAATGACTGGAAACCAGTTCTGTCAGGGTATAAATGTTTTGACTGTAACAGACATTATAACAAAAAATCAGGTGGAGGTGTTATGATAGAGATTAAAGATAATTGAGATCTGTGATTATTACATGTTCAATGATAACAGCAATACTGTAGACAGTGTAACTGTGACAATAAAGACAACCCTGAAACATAGAACAATTGTTGGAGTGTGTAGATCAGCAAAGTCAGATGCATATGACCTAGAGGAATTCATACATTTCTTGCATGAAACACAGGAGTGAAGAGTAATATTAGGCGGGGACTTAAATTTACCAGAAACAGACTGGAATAATATTGGTTCAACAACATTAGTAAGGAAATTTTATTCACAGTGTATATTCTGGAACAATTGTTTCGGACTGTAAAAAAAACTACCAGGGGACGAAATATACTAGACATTGTCTGTGTTCCTAAAGAAATTACTGTTACTTCAAGTTTTACCACCATTGACGTGCAGTAATCATGGGGTTATAAAGGTTAATTTGTTGCTAGATAATTCCGCCAAACTGAAATCTAAACCAGTGCACAAAAGGTTAATTACAGATTATATGGAAGCAAAACAGTCACTATGTAACACTAACTGGAGTGAGGTGTTCAGTGGAAAAATTGCAGATGGAAATGTGGAAAGTTTTGAAAGAGAAAGTTTGAGTGCAAAGAATCAAAAAAATGTTTAACATCAGGATCTAGGCATACATCATCAGGTGGATATATTTCCATAAGAACAAAATATCTGATTAAGGTGAGAGACGAAAATATAAGAAATGGAAAAGAGGTCTAACTACAACTCTGAAAACTGAAATAAGCTGGGCAAACAGATTATGCATAGTGTGTGACAAGATCAAGAAAAATTTGAAGAAAATTTATATAAAGATATTGAGCATAATAGGAAACCTTGTTTATAGAGATGTAAGATGTGGAAGGAGTAAAGACATACAAATTGATAAACCATGTGCAGATTCTAAAATTTATTGTCTGACATAGCAGATTATAGATGTATTTACAAAATCATATGAAAAACAGTAACTTCACAAAAGGGGCCATAAGTTGTCCTAGTGACATCCAGGTAACCTCAGATACTGGAATCAAATTAGATTATATTAAAAAAGAACTATGCAAACTGGATCCACACAAATCACAGGGAGGAGACGAAAATAGTAACAGTGACCTGAGAACACTTCAGCAGGAACTTACAATGCCATTTATATCGGCTATTCACTAGGCCATGTAAATATGCGGAGATCCCTCAAGATTGGAGACGTGCGCTAATTACACCTGTTTTCAAGGGAAAGGGGAGTAGGACAAACCCACAGTCATATTATGTCTACTTTCCTGTTGTGGATAAATAATGGAGGAGGTAATATTGGATAAGTTATTGCAGAATTGGATAGGTTGGGACTTGAAACCATATATCAGTATGCATATGTTGAAATTAGATCTATTAACACCTGTAACATGATGTTCTATAAGAATACAACAGCTATGAATGAAAAATTGTGCTGTGATATAATTTATGTAGATTTAACTTCAGCATTTGCCAGGGTCATATACAAAACACTGATTAATAAATTAGAACACTTGGGTACCGATGTACTCTTGATAAGGTGGATAGCTGCATGGCTTACAAATAGGACATGGCAGGTATCATACAGCAACTGAACAGGTGAAATACGTGGTTACAGTCAGGGTGTCCCACAGGGCTCTGTCCTAGGCCTTTACTTGTTTACATTGTATCTTTCAGACCTAACTTTTTCATCTGAGGTGTTCTACAGTCTATATGCAGATGACCTGAAATTAGGTGAACTGATTACGTGTTACAGATAAGGCATGTCTGCAAAATAACTTTACCATTTGGACACAGGAGAATAATATGCTGATAAGTACATCAAAAACTAAGCATATTAGATTTAAGAGACATAAATTGAAAGGAAAATATTTAATACAGCATACAGTGATTGAAACTGTAGACTCATTTAAGGACCTGGGTATATGAGTAGATCCAGGTGTGAGTTTTTCTGATTATATCAGCCAGATGGTTAATGATAGTTATAGAGCTGTAGGTTGTATAAAACGATTTATAAAGTCTAGGAAATCAAAAATGATGGTCATTTTTAGTTACATTAGACCCAAACTTGAGTATGGAATAACAATATGGAAACCCTGTAAGAAAACAAGCATGAGTAACCTGCAAAGAGTACAGCAAAAGTATACCAAGGGCATCTGTGGATGTGAACATTTAAGTTGTGAAAGACTAAGATATTTGAACTTGTACAGTGTCTCTTACAGATGTCTAAGAGCTGTTATTCAAGTGGCATTTAGAGGCAGCTACCTCTGGGAATGTTTAGGGTTATCAAAAACTAATAGAGAATCATCAGTCAACATATGTAGAAGATTCTGTAGGAATGAGAAGTGTACTAATTAGTTCTCTGACCAAAGTAGCTGATGCATGGACCAGACTACCAAATTACATTAAAGCAAGTACTAGTTTAGATATTTTTTTAAGAACAGCCTGGACACTTTTATTATGGGAACAAGTGTTTTGGTATATTGGCAAGCTAGAAGGGCATTAATGCCTGTTATTGAAATATTTCTATGTATGTATGTATTTGGGAAATGAGTTTACACGTCAGCTACCTTTGTTTAGGTCGCTGAACTACTTTGCACACACATCACAAGGTTTCAGAGAGAGCTGACAAAGGAGTTTTCTAAGACTGTCTCCGGGTCCATGTTTGCAGAAGACAGCAAAACTGTGGATTTGAAACTGGCCACCCTTCAATCCCTTTTGAATGTCTCCATGTGACTTGTATCCAACTCAACGAAAAGTGTTTCAGGAGTTGCAGGCACAGGCATCACAGTAAGGGGGCATGCCTGAATGTGCCACTGTGATTTTGCGGAGCCTTTTAAGATGTCTTTTATCAATGCTCTCTTTGATGGATTAACCTAGTTTGGCTGCAAGATCAAAGATGTGCACTGCAGGAGTGAGAAGGATGGGAAAATGCTTTCTATTTTAGGGATGTGTTTTTTTTACTTCTCAGAGGACCTACTGTAGAAACCAGAAAAATAATCTGTGGTTTCAGAAGTCTCAAGGGTCTTCTCAAGACTCTCCTGAAGATAGAATACAGCAAACATCAGTCCCATGGCAGAGGAGGACTTCAGAACCATGGCTGCAGGGGGTTCTTTCACCCAGAAACCTTATCAGCGTTCCTGAATGGTTGCTGGACTGCTGCACCTTGGAGGCAGTTGGGGGACTCTTGTCTCTGCACCCAGAAATCTGGAAGTCCATCACCAAAGGTGTCTGGGTGTGGACAGTTATGACCAGAGGCTTATTGCATTACGTTTCCCTCTCAACTCCCTCCTGAAAGGAAATTCCTCAATGTTCCACTCTTGCAACGAAATGCAGTGGCGACGGAAATAAAAAAAAAAAAAAACTGCTAGAAAAGCAAGTGATCTGAAAGGTTCCTCCAGAACAGCAAGGGTTTGGAATTTACTCTGTTCTTTTTAGTGAAAAAAAAAATGGGACTTCAGGCTGATTTTGGACCTCAGTCATCTAAATCAATATGTTAAACAGACAAAGATGTGGATGGTCACAGTACAGTCTGTCGTCCTCCTCCTGAGGAAGGAAGACTGGATGTGTAATCAAAAAAGTGTCGTAGTCAGCAGAAGCAAGCAGAGTTAAGTGCTTTTGTTCGTCCCAAAACTTCATCAGAACTATGATGAAGTTCTGGGACGAACGAAAGAGCTTAATTCTAATAAAACTTTAAAAAAAAAAAAAAAGTGTTTATACTTTGTATTTTTTGCTTGAATCAACTGCTTGCTTCTGCTGACTACGACACTTTTGTTTTTTGTCAGACTGTGCACTTAATGTGGTTACCAGTAAGATTGGATGTACTCGACAGACCTCCAAAATGCCTGCTACCACACCAAAATGGGCAGACCTTTCAGGAGGTTTCTTCACTTCCAGCTGGAAGCCAGTCATTTTCCTTTTCAGGGCCCTGTCATTTGGTCTTGCCACAACCTGCATGGCAGTGGTTGCAGCTCATCTCAGACTGCAATAATTCCGAACGTTTCTCTATCCAGATGACTGTCTCATTACCACTCCTACCAGGTCTCTTCTCTAGGCAAGGAACTGTTTGCTTCCACTTTGCTTCTATCTAAGAATTACAGTGAACCATGGCAAGTCTCAGTTCTTCCCAGTACAAACTTAAAATTTCTATGAGCTCACTTGGGCAAAACTGTTCACATAGCAAGATTACTGTGGAATAGGTTGTCCACTTTACAGAAATAATAAGCATTACAAGTTTTTTCATCAGAGACCACCTGCCAGACTACTTTTATGATTTCTGGGGACGCGGCAACCTCCATCATTTTGGTCCCCTTGGCAAGGCATTATGGCAGTGTTATAATGGATGCTAATGATTCAGTGGTCTATCAGTTGCCAGCAGATGTTTCAAATTCATCTAACAAACATCTGCAGAGATCATGTAAATTGGTGTGTTCAGTTTCCAAAGGTATCCTGGCATGACCCTTTGTTACTCTTTCCTTTCCCAAGGCTAGGTTGACCACAGATGCTTCCCTATTTAAGGGAAGCATTACACGGGAAGGATGGTCCAAGGCACGTGGTCTTCCTCAGAGGCGATTCTTCACATCAGTGTCTTAGAGAGGAGGACAGTTCTCCTAGCATTGCAGACCTTTCAGGATCTCCTTCTTCTAGGTGTGATTTCTGTCCAGATGGACAGCATGCCAGTAGTATGGTGCGTGAACAAGCAAGGGGGAACAAGCTGCTTCCCATTGTATCAAGAAGTGATGAAGGTGTGGCAGTGGGTGATATTTTCCAACTCTGAGAGCAATGCACATAGGAATTCCAACATTCTAGCAGACAGGTTCAACAGATATATTTTGCTGTCTCATGACGAGTGGTCTCTCAGTACAATAGTTGCGGCATAAATCTGCTGCTGCAATCTTTCTGCTTCTCCCACCAATTCCAAACGCAGCAGGTTCTTTGCTGAAATCATCTTTGAGTGGGAGTACCCGTGAGATTCTCTGATTCACGATTGACCCCATTCTTTCCCACAATCCCCTCTAACCCCCAAATTTCTGCAGCAAGCATTAGAGGAAGAGCATGGTCACCCTCATTACCCTTTTTTGGCCTTGACAAGTGTGTGTTCTTTCTCTGGCCTCATCTTGTACAACCCCCTTGGGTGCTGGAGCAGCGTCCAGATCTTTTGTTTCACCTGTCTGGAATGCCTCATCTGGACATTCAAGGCTTAAAACTAACAACGTGGTTCCTTTACTCCCCTTCATGGCTAGCCAGCCCAGGCTTTCTTCCAAGTGATCCACATTCTCTTCTCAAAAGTTTTCCACTAAGAACGTTTACAAAAGCAAGTGGAAAAGTTTTTCCATTTGGGCCTCTCAAAGAAATCTGGATACGTTTTCAGCACCTGTGTTGGCAGAGTTATATTTTCTCACTTTTTCATTTTCCATACTGGAGGTGGTCATTCCACTGTCAAGGTTCAGATAGTGACATGCCACTGTCAAGGGTTCAGGTAGTGGCAATTTCTAACTTTCACACTGGAGAGAATTGTACTACTTAGCTTCACTCAAATTGTGTAAATCTGTTCTTGGAAGTGTTTCAGTTCTTAGACCTCCATTTAACGACTCTACACCTCCTTTGGGTTTGGCTGGCTTGCTGCAAGCTTTAACCCAAGTTCCATTTGAACCTGCTGGCAAGGTGGACTTAGTTTTTCAGGTCATAAATTTTATTTTCCTAGTAGCTATTACCTGGGCTAGGAGAGTGTTTGAACTTCAAGCCCTGTCTTGTCAGCCTTTCTATATTTTCACAAGGACATTGGTTTCTTTGCACACTAATACTTTTTTACCTAAAGTAGCCACACAGACCTCACTCAATAAAACATTAATTTACCAGATTTCTCTTCAAATTTTTCAAGTAATGGAGAATATATGCTTCATTTATTGGATGTGCACTGGCAATTATGCTTCTGTTTTTAGTCTAATCAGACCTTTAAGGAAGTCAGACCAACTGTTTGTATCACTTCCTAAGATTAAGTTGGTTTAAGGCGTGTCAAGGATTACCTTAGTTAGATGGTTGACTAGTTGTGTCTCACAAGCATATAAACGGAAAGGTTTGACTCTACCAAAGACAGCAAAAGCACACTCAATAAGATCTGTTTCCACTTCTTTGATCTTTCTTTGTAGGGTCTCAGTTGATGATATTTGTGCAGCTGTAACCTGTTCTAATGTTCATACCTTCATTTCCCGTTACAAGTTGGATATCATTTCCAGTTATAGGGCAGCCTTCAGTTCTGACATCTGTCAGAACATCCTTCTGTGAATCCACCCTTGCAGCTAAGTAGCTGGGGACTCTGTCCCATCTATTGAGGAAAGGACAGAAAAGACAACATCAGGTATGAGAGTTATGTACGCACATTAATGTCTGTGTTGTCTGTTTTTATCCTTCTTTAAATTCCTTACCTCCTTCCCCATTCCATTTCATGGAAGTTTACTTTTTGACTTTGATATGACTTTATGGCTTGCCATTTGGGCAGATTTTCTTGCTGTAGCAGCTGCAAAGCAGATTTCTTTGTCATACATGTGATCTTTTGTCTGCCTTTCTATGGATGTGTGTGTGTGTGTGTGTGTGTGTGTGTGTGTGTGTGTGTGTGTATATATATATATATATATATATATATATATAATATATATATATATATATGTATGTATGTATGTATATATATATATATAAAATTTATTTACTTGGCTTTTCAGGGATTTGCAGGCAAATTCAATCTGAGGTAATATGGAGAAGGACAAGAGGGGGTTATGAGTAAGTGAGGAGCCTGAGCTACAGAACATAACGTCTGGAAGAGTGGCTGATGTCTGATCTGAAACCCATCAGTTGAGGAAGAATGGAAACAGATAACACAGATGTTTCATTATGGTGAGTACATAATTTTCTTGTACGGCAAGTTTATGACATCCTAAGTGATGATTTAGTAATTGCATTCCAGTCTTCTAGTTTTTAATACTAGATGTGTAGGGAGTTCAGTGAGGCCATTAGATATAGGCAATAAAAGGCCCTGGAGATTGCTGTCATGGTGGACTGACTAGAAAGTTGGAGCCTATTTTCTCTGTTTCTTTTTCTCCTTGCCTGCTAGGGAGGAAGATAGGGAAAAGGAAGACACAAAGTTGCAGGCAACCACAAGTGCTGGAAGGACAAGCAGAGAGAGCTGTCCTAAATCCCATATTCTACCACAGATTTTGACTTCCCTCCCCTTTCTTATAGTCTGTCTGGCCTATTATTAGTTTCTCCTGCTTATCTTTTAATGTCATGGTACAGAGACTGGTATCACCACAATGGACGCAGTGTTTGATGCCATGATGTATGTCTCTTGGCATCAGATATTGGAGAATTGAGTTTGCTGATCAGACTGCCAATTTCCAGCATGAACAAAACTATAATGACTCATTATTCTGCTGTACTGTACTCAGTGCTGCACCAGCAGTGTATGATTTGTCTCGCAGAAGCCTGCTGTTGCTATTCCTGCTTTGCAGCTTGTGCAGGCAGGCCATGAAGCCTTGTAGTGTCTAACTTTGGCCCTTGACCCATCTTCCTTAATCTTTTTGCCCTCATTGGGGGGCACTGCAACAACCGGAACAGCCACCGAGTTACAGTACTAAAAGGATACCACGTCTAAACAGTATGTCCTACATGTACCAAATCAAATCCCTGTCACTGTATTCTGTATCTTACTGCATATCCTGTGTCTGCCATACAAGGCATCCTTTGGACCCAATGCTGATAGATTTTATGCATATCAGCAAGTCAGATGGCATCAGAAGGTACTCTGTTTAGAGAACTAAAATTCTTCTGCAGCATCAGCGGAGTGGTTTGGAGGAACAGGTATATCTTGGAGGATAACACTGTTCTGGAATAGACTCCCCATTGACATAAAACAAAGCTCTTCCTTGTCTGTGTTCAAATGTAACTTGAAATTGTGGATGGGAAATAGGAAATTTACCTCACGAGTGCCCCAGTTAAGAGAGGCAGCTCTTAAATGTTTTATCCAATGAACATGGATGGGTAATGCCAGTATAAAACAAAATGGGATTGGTTAATTCAAGCACCAAAAAGATAAATTGTCTAGGCTTAAATTACCTGCAAGGGCAACTAGCCTAGTACTTGCCTATGAACCTATAAAGATATTTTAAAGGAAATGTTCTCCTATAACTCCTTAAAATTTTAATGAGAATATGAAATTGTTTTAGAAATGTATCGTTTCATATGATGGAAGCAAAAGTTCCCAAGAGCTGTTCAGATATAATGTTCAGCCGTCCTGAAAATGGCCATGTCCAAAAGAGGTTAAGGTTTAGTGTGAAAATCAGGCCCCTTTTGATGGAGTCTGCTCAGTAGTATGCATCTTCCATGAATCTTCATTTACTTAAATATTTCATGCCCATTCACAGAGCAAAAATGACTTTGTTGGTGGTTAGAACTTACTTTCTGTAGACACCAGAAGCACTAGCAAGTACGTTTTAAAAATGATTGAAGTATGGTTTGCCAGTAAATAGTCTTAACATTTTACTAGAGGAGCAACCTAAATCTTACCTCCTTTCCTTTAGTATGTTGAAGTCCCTACTTGTAATTGTCTTCCTCCAGTACTAACCTGTATCATTTATATATATGTTTTTAGTTCCCTTTTCTGCCTTTTATTGGTTGCTTAACCTTCAGTTTCTTCCCCCTTCTTATTTACTTCTTCTCCATCCACATTTCTTGACTTCTGTCTTTGATGCATTTAGCCTTCTTTACTCTTTTTCCACTTTCTCTTCTGCACTTTTTGCTATAAGTTTACTTGTTCAGATTTCCTTAATGCTCGAGTCTCTGTTGTCCTCGCTTTCCATTTGTACATACGTATTGCAGGCTGCTTTACTTCTGTGCTACAATTTTCATTTAAAGCTTTGATGTAATGTTGTCCCATCTCACCTTCATTCTTGCTGGTTGGGTTCGGCACCCATCCTCTGCTCCGACTCAAGCGATTTACTATAGCACGAGAGCTTTTACTGGATCGAGGCTAACCCCTATCCCAACCTGCCTAGTGGTAGCTACCCAGATCTCGTTTGCCGCTTGCAGTGTCAAGATTGCGATTACTGGCTCAGGCTAAGTACTTTGTGTTTTTTTCTTATATTGCTATTCTTCTCAAGGTTTTGTTTAATTAATATTGTTTGAGCGTATATTGTCCCCGTTAGTTTAATAACCCCTTTTTTCTACTTGTTGCGGGTGTTTTTAGCCATTGTTTTCTTCCTCAGGCCTTGATTTCCCCTTCGCGCCCATTTAAATTAGAGGGTTCTTCTTCCTTTTCCCCACCATTTCTGGGATAGCTGTTTAAGTTAGAGGCTCTCCTTTTGGGGGAGCCATTTCAGTTAGAGGCTCTCCCCCTTTTCTTCTTTTCTGCCCTTTTTAAAAAAGAGCTTTCCTGACTTGTTGTTTGGGCTAGTACAGCCTTGTAGTAGTTTTAGTTGTGTGCTGTTAGCTTACATGTTTTTCTAGCGCTGTGGTAAAATTTTTCTGTCAATTATGTACTATGTTCAAAGAGTCAAAACCCTCTGGGTTCAAAAAATGTGACTCGTGTTGCCAGAAAATGTCCCTTACAGACGGGCACACGAGTTGTGTATATTGTTTAGGGGCTATTCACCTGCAGGACTCATGCTCGATCTGTCATGCTTTTAGTTCCAGAGTCCTGCAGGAGAGAAAGAATGTTAATTTTGTGTGGCCTTCTGAAGAACCCTCAAGATTCTTCGTCTCAGGGTCCTCAGCCAGCTGAAGTGTCTGAAAAATACACTAAGCCATCGGTTCCGAGTTCGGAACAGACAAAATCCACTGAAAAACCTTCGTCTCTGTTGGTTCCCAGTGTTGGCGCCAACAAAGCTAAGTCTCCGGCGGCTTCATCTGTGTCCTTGGAGCCAGTCCAGACCCGTAAGAGAACAAGGTCTCCTTCTTTGGAACCAGTATGCTCTGCTCCACAATCTCCTTTGCTGCAACCTGGAGCGGGCAGTCACCAGTCCTCTTCGCACTCCTCTTGGTCCTCCAGGCTTTCGGATCATGATGTGGAGAGAGTGATCAATAAGCTCCTCAGGTCACCGGTACTTGCTAAATTACTATCGAGCCCAACCCATAAGGAATTGGCTCCTTTGGCCCATCCAGCTTCTCCATCAGTTCCTCCTCTGACTCTCTTGAGCTCGGAGCCAGAGTGCATGGAGGTCGTGGTGGTGGAACCGTCAACTCCGGTTACTTCTCCTATATCTGTTCTGACACCCACTCCGATCTCTTTGATGTCTCAGTCCATCGAGGGAGCTGTGTACCGAAGCTCTCTCGTCGGCTCCGAGAGGGGAAGTGGCATTGTACCCTTGTCAGACCCCCGCTCTCCCTCTCGGAGCTTCGGCGCAGGTGAGCTCAGCTCCCATATCAGCCTTTGAGCCATCTCTCTCTGTACGCAGGAGATCTCCGGGCTCTTTGGAGTCGGAGGCTCCTTCGACTTGGGATCGTGGCGCCTTCGAGGTGATGAGGAGTGTGCTGTCTCCTGAGACTGCGCCACCCTCTGCTCCATTGGCTCCTTCTCTCTCGGTGCTTGTGCCTGCCTTTGACCCTCCTCCTGCCTCCAAGCGTAGGGAACCTGTACCCCAGGACGCCCCATTGGGGACCCCACTTCTTCTGATACCTTCCCCAAACATTCGGAGGAGGCCCCTCAGAAGAAACAATGTAAGAGGAAACATCTGGACTCCCCTGAGTCCATCACTTCAGACACAAGACTTGGATGAATCGGAAGGGTCCCCATAGTCCCCCTCTGAGGATGTCTCCTTTTCAGACATCTTGGAAATCCTTAGACAGAGGGGTGGCTGGAAGTCCTTAGCTCCTTCTCAGAATGAGTCTGTCTACCTGGATGCATTTGGTGCCCGACCCTCCACCTCTTGGGTGTCTCTGCCTTTTGACCCGCTTTTGTCTGTAGTGAGTCGAAAGGTGTGGAGCGCTCAACAGACCATGGAACCAGTTCCGAGGAGACCGAATAAATGTATTACTGCTCCCGAGGATAAATCCTTCCTTTCCAAAGGAGTCCCTATTGATGCCATGGTGGTGGCAGCGGCCACCAAGATGGAACTTGTGGAAACTTCATCTGTCCATCTGCCGAACAAGGAGTCTCGTACGATGGACAGGTATGGGAAGCATATGTTTTCTACAGCGACCTTTACTCTCAGGTCGCTGAATTACTTGTCACACTTCACACTACTTCAGAGGAATCTCCTGAAGGAGCTAGGAGATGCACTGCAAGATCCTACAACTGAGGGAGTTGCAGTTTCTCAGCTTGCGACCTTAACATCAGTAATTAACTTCTCCATGAGACTCATTTGTTATGTGGCAGATGGAGTGAATAGGGCAGCAGGTACCGGAGTAGCTTTGCAGAGATGCTCCTGGATGTGCCTTTGTCAGTTTGTGGAACCTTTCAAGTCTTCATTTACCAATACCCCCTTTGATGGCTTGTCCTTGTTCGGGCCTCAGGTAAAAGAGACTCTCACCAGGTGTAAACAGGGTGGCAAGACTCTCGCTCTGCCGTAGGCATCTATTTTTCCACTCCATGTAGACCCTATCGTAAAGGTCAGAAGAGTGGATAGATGTGGTTCCGAAAATCCCAGAGAGCCTTGCCTGACACACGTGGAGATTTTTCCCCCAGGGGCAGGGGGCAATGGAAGATCCTGCCCTCACGGCAGAGGGAGTCCACAACAGCAGGGTGACAGAGATACGTTCTCTGCTAGGCCCTTCCAGCACTCCTGAAGGGAGGCCCGACAGTCAACTTCTGGAGGCAGTCAGTGGCAGACTATCGCTGTACCCAGCAGCCTGGCAAACTATCATGAGAAACATGGGTACTGTCAATAATATCCAGGGGTTACAAAATTCTTTTTTCCCCAGTTACCCCCCCTCAAAAGAAAAACGTTCTATCCCAGATGTTCCACCCATTCTTCGGGATCACGCAATCCTAGAGGTACAAAGATTGCTAGAAAAAAGAGCCATCCAAGAAGTCCCCTCAGACCAAATCGGATCCGGAACTTACTCAAGGTTCTTTTTTTAGTTCCAAAAAAGACAGGAGACTGGAGACCCATTTTGGATCTCAGCAAGCTAAATAAATCGGTAAAAAAGACGACGTTTTAGATGGTAACACTGCAGTCCATTCTTCCCTTCTTGGGTCAGGACAACTGGATGCGCTCCATAGATCTCCAAGATGCGTACTACCACATAAAAAATGGACAGGCAATCCAGGAGATTTCTACGCTTCCAGCTGGGAGCCAGTCATCAGTTCAGATCCCTGCTCTGTGGTCTCACCACAGCCCCCAGGGTGTTCACCAAGTGTATGGCAGTGGTCACGGCTCACCTGAGTCATCTAGTATTCCAGGTGTTTCCATATCTAGACAGCTGGCTCCTCACTGCTACCACCGAGCATCAACTGATCAAAGCACAGGACTACACAATCCAAACTTGTTCCCAGTTAGGCATCACCATAAACTACGAAAAGTCTGTCTTGTTGCCTTGTTAGTCTATTACCTTTGTAGGGGCAGACTTGGATGCAAGACGCATGATAGCAAAACTGCCTCAAGACAGGGTGTCAACCATTCGTCAGCAAGTTTCGTTTCTCATAAAGAAGACGAGAGTTCAGGCAAGAGAAGTATTACAAGTCTTGGGCTCCATGGCCACAGCAATTGCACTAGTTCCCTTGGCACGCTTCAACATGCGGATTCTGCAGTGGCTTCTTTCCGCGCAGTGGTCTTTCCAGGATTTACCAATGTCACACATGATCTTGATCACCGAAACTTGCAAAAAGGACTTGGTATGGTGGCTTGTCTACCCCCAAGTGACTCTGGGCAGACCCTTTCTAGACTCCCATCCTGTAGCCACAGTGACCACGGACGCCTCCCAGATAGGGTGGGGGGCATTATCTGGGACAGACTGTACAAGGAATGTGGCAACCTCACGAGTACCATTTGCACATCAATGTTCTAGAGATGAGAGCGGTGCTCCTGGTGTTGCAAGCACTTCAACTCTCTACCTACTGGGACCATTCCAATTTAGACAGACAATATGTCAGTGGTATGGTACATAAACAAGCAGGGCGGGACCAAATCTTAGCCCTTGTGTCGGGAGGCACTTCGAGTATGACAATGGGCGATGTCTTCCTGACGTTTTCTGATTGCGACGCACATTCCCAGGAAATCCAGTGTGATAGCGGACAGGCTCAGCAGGGATATCCTCATGCCTCATGAGTGGTCCCTGAAGCAAGAAGTTGCGGACTTGATTTTTCACAAATGGCACCAACCTTGCTGCAATCTTTTGCCACTCTCCTCAACAAATGCAGAAGCTATTTCGCCCTAGTCCCCCCTCTGGGACAGTGACACAGGGATGCACTTGTTCACGATTGGCCTCCAGGACTACTCCATGCCTTTCCACCTTTCCCTCCAATTCCAAAGGTACTTCAGAAAGCAAAGTCACTGGGTTGCAAACTCATCCTCATTGCTCCTTACTGGTCTCGTCAGATATGGTTCCCGTTTCTTTGCCATCATCTTCAACTGGAGCCTTGGATACTGGATCCAGTTCCGGACCTCCTGATGCATCAGTTGGGCGGACTTCTTCCTTCCCTCCAAACTCCCAAGCTGACTGTTTGGTTCCTCCACTTCCAGTGTTAGCCAGGCTCCCCAACATCCCCGGCTGTACAACACATCCTAATGTCCTCTCACAAGACCACTACCAGGAAGATTTACACTAGCAAATGGAAGAGATTCTCTTATTGGGTGAAGAGTAATGATATTGATCCCTTCACTGCTCCTGTTCACAAGATTCTTTATTTTCTGGCCGAAACCTTCGAAAGAGAGGCAGCTGCAGCTACTATTGGGGTCTAACTAGCTGCCATCTCCAATTTTCGTGTAGGAGACTTTGGTTCTAACATCATGGCCCATAAGTTGTGCAGAGCATTCTTACGAGGTACAACTCTTTTACGGCCCCTGGTAAGAGAACCCCCCTCGGGACCTAAACTTGGTTTTAGCTTCTGTGGTTCTTCCACCTTTTGAACCAGCAGCATCTTGTCCCCTGAAATTTCTATCTTGGAAAACCCTTTTCTTGGTCGCTATAACCTCAGCTAGACGGGTTTCTGAATTACATGCTTAGTCTATTTGCCCGACTTATCTCATTTTTAACAAAGATAGTCTCTCTTAGGTTCATAGGTTAATACTAAGCTAGCTGCCCTTGTGAGCCATTTTTTAAGCTTAGCCAATTATCCCTTGTGAGACTCAAACCCTGCACCTTGTGTTTATTAGGCAAACACATTAACCATTAGGCCATCCTCCCAACCCCGGACCAATCCTTCCTTCTTGCTAAAGGTATATTCAGAGTATAACTTAAATCATTCCATTGAGCTTCCTGTGTTCTTCCCCAATTACGGCAACAAAGCAGAGTATTGATTCCACCAATTGGATGTTCATAGACAATTCCATTTTTATTTACACAGGACCAAAGACCTTAGAAAATCGGACTAATTATTTGTTTATTGTCAGCAAAGGATGCAAGGTTCTCCAGTTTCAAAAGTGACCTTATCAAAATGGCTGTCAGACACCATCAGTTATTCGTATGATTTGCGTAAAATGACACTTCTAGGGAGGGCAAGAGGACATTCAACCAGGGCCTTAGCCACCTTTGTTGCCTTCCAAGCTAAATTGCCTTTAGATTCAAATTGTGCAGCAGCAACATGGGCAAATCCTCATACCTTTATCACTCATTACAAAAGTGGATGTGGTCTCCCGGAATAGGGCATCCTTTGGTTCCACGGTCTTGAAGAGTTTGTTCCAGTGAGCCACCCAAGAACCAGGTGCTGGGGACACGGTCCCAACCAGCAAGAATGAAGGCAAGATGGGACAACATAACAAAGTTATGTACCTACCATAACGTTCCATGTTTGTTGTCCTTCATCTCACCTTCCTTCTTGCATCCCCCCTCCTTCCCCCCTTCCTGGAGGTTCGAGAGGAGTTCCTTTGTTGGTCACACTGGCTGAGTTTCCTGCTGACATACCAGGTTAGTTAACTGTGCCTTGTTTTTCCTTTTTTCCTTCCTATCGTAAATGTACAAGAGCTTAGTAAAATGTTTTTTACTATGTATGTCTAGTGTGGGCTATTACAAACGAGATTTGGGTAGCTACTGCTAGGCATGACGGGATAGGGGTTAGCCTCGAGCCAGTAAAAGCTCTCGAGCTATAGCAAATCGTCTGAGTCTGAGTTGAGGATCGGCTCCGACCAGCAAGAAGGAAGGCGAGATGGACAACAAACATGGAATGTTATGGGGGATACATAACTTCTTATTTTGCTACTTGTATCCTTTTTTTGTTTTTTGTTTATGTTGCCGTTGTTTTTGTCCAAAGTGTTCTATCTTGCTTGTATAATTTCTAATGGATTTTCTACCATTTTACTTTGTATTTAATTACCATAGGTTACAGTTTGCCTATTTGAATTTATGTATAGTATTAATTGGTTGTGTGGTGCACAGGGTTTTGCCATAACTGTGGTCCAGATGATCCGGAGGGGCCATTGGGGATTAATGGGATATGAGTGGCTGATGAAGGCCTGAACTTCTTAGGAGAAAGGATATAGGTAGAGTCTCTCTGAAAGGGGCCCACTAGATGAATACCTGGGATTGTAACTCCTGCAGTAGTAAATTGGAGGGTGGGGAGATGATGGTCAAAGCCTTCTAAGAAAAGTGCCCAATTTTGCTGAGATGCTGGCGTGGGAAGCACACACAAGCTGAGGCCCCATAGTAGGCATTGCACTGTATCCTTTAGCCAAAAAGGAGCTGTAAGCATTAAAAAAATAGCCAATTTTGAAAGACTGCCTTGTTTTTCCAACTGTTACCTTCTTCTTATGCTGTTCTAAAATGCTGGGGATCAGGGAATTTATTGAGCAAATAAGAGATGAGAGCTTCATGGTTGTGAGGGTGGAGAATAGAGCCAAAATATATTTTAAAAATATCATATTGATTTTAATGCATAATAATAAGTTTTTCTTTCAAGGCCTCCACTGTAAATGGGTCTGGGTTTGTCTGGCATATTACTTGCCAAAATATAAATACCTAATAATCAGTTGGAGCAATCAACATATTTTGTTTGCATGTGTGTATGTATGCTTTTTTTATTTTTCATTCTTTAGAGTAGTGTGAGAGTCTAAAAATAATGGATGAGTAAGTTTTTCTCATTGTTTCTTGCCTTGAATATTTTTGAACTCTCCAATGAAGGTTAAAAGAAATAAGGGCATTTCTAGCAAGACAGAGGATTTATAACAGATTCACATTCATTGTTTTTTTGCATCTTGAACGAACATGAATGAGGATAGTAATGAAAGACTGTCTTCGCTGTTTCAGATGACCAAATTGAATTGCTTATCCTAAAGGCTGAAAGAGCTCTGGAGTCTTCAAGTACAGGACTTGCTTATGGTATGCTGAACAGTGGTAGCCCACGGACAGAAGATATATTAGATGGAGACCGATCATGGGAAAAAACTGTTGCTCCATTGTAAGTATATGAGACCAAAATGCAAGAAGTAAAACGCAAAGTAAACTGTTAGCAGCAAGAATTCTTAGAACATCAAAATATCTTGAATTTTTCACTGTATTTAAAAAGCAGTCCATTCAATGTGCTGCATTGTGGTTAGAATGTAAATTACAAAATCTTTTTACCCTCCCAGACATTTGTTCTTCCAAGGAGTTTGAGCCAGGCACACTTGTTGCCTGATGTAGCTGAGCGCCCTTTGACCCCCCCACCCTTATTGGGAGAAGAACCTAATAGTCCATTCATTCCCCATAAAGGTGAGACTTTGACACGAAGAGTGAATCATCATATGTGTTAGGCACCTGCTATCCCCCAGCTAAACTATAGTATCTCAATGCCGTGACTTCTGCTATAGCTACTTCTGAGGAATTTGCATGCATGCTTCCACACATGCCAATCCTCGTATTTTCCTGTGCATTCTGGTTGTCACTCAGGTCCATGATGCTGCATACTACACACCTCAGCTGTTAAAGATGGCTCAACTATTTTGAGGGAAGAAAGGTGGTTCAGTATGCTATACTGTTGATACCTACAATAGCCTGAAGACCAATATGCGCAAAAGGCTCTTCCAAGTTGCCATGCAGTTAATTCGGTACTGGTCATTTGGCATGTAGCCAGGGTTTTATCTCTACACTTCACTGTAACATCATTTTTGGTGACTTGTTCATTAGATATGTTTCTCAACTTAAGGATCATTATTACAAACATTCATTATATGAAAGGAGCCAAAAAATTCCTCCCCATCTCTTCTTTTGCAACAGACAGACCTTCTTGGATTACAGGGGTGCAGTTTTGCCCCACAGTAGTTGTAGGTAGGTATACAAGAGAGTGCACCATGTACTGTACTCTGCTGTTTCTTGCCTCTTGAAGTGAGCACTTTTTCCAGTTTCTTTTTACCTCGTCCGTGTAGATATATTGCATATGATTTTGTAATAGTTTTATTGATAATTTTCTCTTGGAATATCAGCAAGTGTTGTTACAGGTCTCCGATTCCTTGTAAAATTATTTAGACTGTCCCATTTTTTTTTTTAAGAAAAATGATATGTATAGCTTGGACAATTAGGAATGTGCTAACTTTTCTAGCGCATAAAAATTAGTAGCTCTTACCTCGTGATCCTTCTCCCTGTACTAGCCAGAAATCTGTAACAAACAGTTAACGAAAAAATAGGAAAAAAAAAACTTTAGTAGAGAAGATTAGTTATTTAAGATATTATAAATCATTTATTGGGTGCTTTACATAGGCTGGTGTTAGTTGCAGAGGGTTGTTATGTCTGCAGGCACATGTGCGAGTGCACTTGTGCATGCACGCACATACACACAGAAAAGAATAAAAATGGTATAGAAATCCAATAATATAAACAAAAAAGAAGTAAACTAGAAGAGCAGCTGTCCATTAGATAAATGTACGTTATTCTGATGACGTCTTTGTACTGATTATGGACAAAAACACTCAGTAAATAGTTTGCTTCATTTTTTTTTCAGTTGTAGAATCATGGCTTTGTCAGCAGATTTGTTTAATTTTTTTACCTTTTTATTATTAATAGTGTCATTTACAATCTCATGCGATTTTTTAGTCATAAGAGGTTCAGAAAGACAACAGACAGTTGATGTTCATCATTCCCACAGCTGCAGTAGCCTTTAGGCTATATGGGTTGTGTCCTGCCCAGGACACAACAATCAGCCAGCTTCAAAAAGCTCTGTATCCCTCCTACACCTTCACTTAGATTGCTGATTGGTCAGCCCTGTGGAAGGAAATCAGGAGCCATCATGAAGCTTTCTTCAGTGCTTTCTTACCACCTTGAGAATTAGCTCAGAGGCTTTATAGGAACAGATGACTTATAATTTCATGTCAGGGGTGTAGACAGTTTTTTTTCAATTTGTAATCTAAGGTCTGATACTGCCAACCCCATGCATCCATTGTGCCCCAAACCTAATCTAAGGTCTGGTACTGCTACCCTACATGCATCCATTGTGCCCCAACCCTATTCATCCATGCTGCCCCACCAAAATTTAGTCTGAGATGCCCACAGTCTTAACTGGCACTTAGCAGTGATTCAGTGCAACAAGCCTCTGTACCACATCAAGGTAGCCAGTCTCACAGAGGTCCATTCACACCACCCACAGCACACACCACCTGCACGCACACCCACCCTCCATACACACACTCACTCCCCACTGCTAATTGCTGTGGTTTCGATACTTTAAAAAAGCAGCCTAAACCATTTGCAATAAGCAGCCCACAATCCAGTCTAAAGGGAAGCCATCTGGGCTGGGCTGTAGGCTGCTCTGGTTTAGGAGCATTTAATAGCAGCTTAGACCATTTACAGGCAGCACCCCACCATCCAGTCAAAAGGGGCAGACAACCCAACCATTCACTGCAACAAGCCCCTCTACCATATCAAGGTAGCCAGTCGCACAGAGGTCCATTCACACCACCACACACCAACCCCACAACTCTACTCACCCTCACATGGCTGCTAACTGCCCTGATTTTGGTGCATTTTTAGCAGCCTAAACCATTTGCACTAAGCAGCCCACAATCCAGTCGAAAAGAAAGCCAGCTGGGCTGAGCTGTTGGCTACTCTGATTCTCATGTCATTTGTCGACTGCAACCTAAACCATTCAAACCAAGCAGGCCACAGTCCAGTCAAAAGGGGAAGACACCCCTCCATAGCATACTGGCGGCAAACGACAGTGTACAACCAGCCATGAGTACCCACCTGCCATAATCATGATGGTCTGCTGTATCACAATGGAAAGACATTAAAGTGGTGATCATTACATGGGTCAAAGTCTTTTAGCACCTGTGTGATATTAACATCGATGTCATCATGTAATGCATCAAGGCAAACTCATTTAAACGTGCATCAGACGTAGGGTTTCATAGCAAAGTCTTAATGCATCATAGAGCACTGAATGACCACTCTGCAGAAGAAACACTCACTGGCATGGTGGCCAGAATTCTTAACACACTGTTTATATTTGGATAAAATGCTGGGGTCAACTGCTGTAGGATTGAAATGATGGTAGTTAGCAGCTTGTCTCATGCAGCTACTGTCCATCTACCCGCCCATTGGTTAAGCTCAGTTTTGAAACTGGGAAGACTGGATATGTCTGTCTTGAGAAAATGGTGGAAGTGTACAATGCATGCATTCATCTTCCAAAGCATGCAGCATGGATGGCGCCAGATACTGTGCATTGAAACGTGGGCAGCATTCTAGAAGTCAGTCTTTTATTTCACCTATGACATGATCCAGGAATGAAATAAACATGTTCCTTCGATAGTACTCCTCTAGGTCACCAGTGTTGCTTCTTTGAGCCTGCCTTCCACATATCCATCGAACACTTTCTTCTACCATGACTCTGGCTGCCAGCTGTTTGATTTCTTCAGCATTTGATCTCATTGCTTGAAGAGTGTCTGTGACAGCCTTTGCTTCTTCACAAGCCTAAATCAAGTCAATCTGTTCCTGCTGCAGGTACAGATGAAGTGACTTAATCACATCAAACACAAATTCCATTGTAATCAGTGCTTCAGTGAAATTGAATCTTGTGATGGACTACAAATATCTGTCAGCATCGTTGTCATACTCAGCAATACTCTCTAAAGTGGTGACAAGGATGACATTTTTATTATCGAAGCTGTGCAGGCAATCAGCCTGACTCAACCACCAGATGTTGCCAGGTGCCTGAAGTGAGGTATTTCTGACATCTTTATCCTCACTTAGGAACTCTTTGAATTCCTTAAGGTGGGCTAAATACTCATTTTGATATTTAGCAGGTTAATTTAGCATTGCAGTTATTTTACTACAGGTGTCAAGAGTGTTTGCCATATCACGCTTTGCACATGAATGAACTATGTCAGTGTTGAGCTTGTGCGCTTTACAGGCAGTGTACACAGCTTCTGGAAACAGGGCTCTAATTCTTGCCTGTATACCATTAAAATGGCCAGACATATTGCTTCCTCTGCCACAGCCTTGTCCTCACAGTAGTTCCTTGTCCACACCCCATGCTGTGAGCCTCTGTAGAAAGAGGTCAGCTCTTTTCCTGTAGTGTCATGCTCTTCCACAAATTCAATAAAGTCTTCATGGACATCTACATTTCCGTCACTTCTGTGAACATAACGTAGAGCTAGAGTCACTTTCTTCTTATGGGAGATGTCAGTTGTTCCATCAGCAATTAAACTGAAGAACTTTGCAACTTTAATGCTATGTAAAATTTTTCTCTGGATTTGTAACCAAGTAAGATTAATAATTTCATTTTGAATTTGTGCTCAAGTGTATAGTGCATTTCGTGGACCCTCCTTTAAATGATTGGCGAGTACAGAGTCCACTTCTGCCATGCATTCAAGCAGCACTTTAAAGTTTCTTGCACAAGTTGTTTTCTGCAGAGTGGCAAATTCTGTCTTCCACAGAGAAGAATTATCTGCATGATATGTCTCTGCATTCTTTCACCTTCTTTTTTTTCTGTGCAATGCACTGATAAGCAGTTTGCAGTTGGCCAGAGAAGGGTCTATATTAAGCTGCTGAAAAATCTTGACAGCGAACACCACTCTGACGCGTATTCAGTGAAAATCACTTCTGCGATTTGCTGAATACTTAAAGGGCAAAGACGTGGTTGGCCAACCATACAATTTTGCCCTTTTCCCCACTGTAGTGCGATCTCTGAGTTGGTATATTTAGCTAGGGGGTGTGGGAGGATGCTAGATTTTCCTTTGGGTTGCGGTGCAAGTATTTGTTTGCCCTTTAAGTATTCAGTGAATTGCAGAAGTGAATTTCACTGAATACATGTTGACGAATTGGTGTTTGCTGTCAAGGTTTTTCGGCAGAGTAATATAGACCTGCCAGAGCATACTTCTAGAAATGTGTTTGACTTTGCAAGTGTTTTTCTGTGGTCTTTTGACTTGCTGTGTCATTCAAGAATATTCCTTGCATTAGACCAATTGGTCATAGGTGTGTAGACCAATTGGTTATAGGTGTGTAGACCAATACACACACACTCTAGCTGTGTTAAAGACAAGCATGGACCACAGAAGACCCCATCCAAACTCTGAATACTGTACTAACTAGAATTCATACAGAAGTTGTAAATTGAATCTTCTGTTTTGCTGACTTCTAAAATACTCTATGAAATGCTTAGGGAACGCAAAGCCTTCAGATGGTATCCACCACATGGTCAAGATGGTATTTTTGTCTATCTATAAGATGACCACGTTTGTAAAAGCCAATGTCATAATCTTTTATGTCATCGTTCATGCTGTTACAAACTGGAGTGTGGGTGTTAGAATGTTTTCAGAGTTGCACATGTCCTGCTGCAGTACTTGTGTAGTCCACTGTCACGGCACTTGATGGAAGCTCTTGCTCGAGGATATTGCACTTCCTTTTATCAAATATATCTAGGCCTGCACCTCAATCTTGTCAATGCTGTCATAGGTGTTACTGGATATAGCACAGCCCTCCTCACATTCAGGACTTCCACATGGAGTCACAGCTGCTGATTCTTGACTCACAGACTTAAAGCTGCTTGGACTTTGAGAACCTGCAGCTGATTCTCCAGGAACATCAGGTTGTGCAACTCCTCTTGTTTGTGAATTTCAATAACTAAAAAGAAAGGGGAAGGCTAGTCAGAATGATTGCTGCAAGGTATTAAGAGAAGTGTTGCCAAAAGAGCTTGCATAAGGCCATACACTGCTCGGTAGAATGCTTTACCCTGTAGCATGGTTTCCTTCACCCAGCTCTGCTGCGGACACAGGCACTAATAGTTCCATGACATGCCTAAAACAAATTAATCTTATTACTTCTGAATGATGAAAGGACTACTGTAGCTTTCCACAGTCTAAAAAGCAATTGACACAATGTTTTACTGTCCATCTGCAACCACTACAGGTACCACAGGATCTGACGGCTTTTTGGCTTGCCTGCTGAAAAGAACCCACATAGTATATGCTGCCGCGCAGTATAGGACTGAAGCGATCACATATTTACTCAGTAAAATAGGTGCAGAGATGTTGCCAAGCTGATGCTGCCTTACTGATTACACAGAATATAAGCTGCTCTGCACTTCTCTCCTCAAAAAGTGCTGTCTTCATAATACAAATGCAGTGACAAATTATGCATGACATTATCACAGCAAAGCTGGCAGTAACATACCTGAAAAATCGTTAGTTGTTTTTGTATCAGTGTAGACTCCATTCCTTTAACACAAACTCACAATCAGAAATGCACATTTCTTCTACCTACTTAAGTCAAGGGAATGCAAACTTGCATTTCTACAGGCAACATTCCAATGAAAAATTGACTGCCCAAGGGCTCATTTTTGGCCAGAACTTTGTACACGAAAAATATATACAACTGTCATGTGTACTTCAAAGCCATGCAGCATGGAGAAGGCTAGTGGAGCCCAGCTACATCTCAGGCTAGTGGAGCCCAGCTACATCTCAGATTCAGTCACAGACTGTATGCTAGCTTTACATAGAAAATAAGTAGGCGAAATGCATAAAAAAAAAAAACTCACTGGAATGCTCATTAAGTACAAGTTCAGCAACTGTATTTTTCTCTACTGGGGCAAGAAAAATGGGCAAGATTTCTAGCTACTAGTAAATCTAAAATTCCAGACATGTTGAAACCTAAAGCCAGCTACCTGCCAACATTTCAGTCACTGATCAGTTATCCAAAGAAGCTTTAAAACAGGGACAGCAACTTTTTCCAGGATCAGGTCTGATGAGCAAAGGAGAATCTGCAGTCAGATTACATGTTTACACAGAATTTCACCACATTACTCAACCTAAATACAGTATAATGCAAGGTTCCACAATGGCCACAGTATAATGCAAGTTTCCACAATCACCACAGTATAATGCAAGTTGCCATGATGGCCACAGTATAATGCAAGTTGCCATGATGGCCACAGTATAATGCAAAAAGAGCCAAACACAAATAGGCAGGTTTTTCTCTAGTTCCACTGTGGTATGCATCTGTTAAGGCAATAGCAACAGGAGAGTGAGTTATAAAACTTAAGCTACAAGTCTGTCCAAGCTAACGGTGTTAAACACCTCTGAATTTTTATCCTTTGCTCTAGCTGCTTAATGTTGCAAGTAAAAGTGCAAATAATTCTCCCCAACTGATGTATTTGTTTGAAGAATTCTCTGCCAACCATGCCTGCAGCACTGAGAAAACAGCACAGCATCTTAAACCAAGGCTAAGTACAGTCAAGAGATGAACTAGAACTGGAGCAGTCTTTGAAAGGCTTTTCTTTTGGTATGTCTATACAAAACATGAAGATTAATAAACAATTTATGTCCTAAACAGTTAACACAAACTGAAGTAAATCTCAGCATATAATACAACAGAAATTCAGACTATACATTGTCGTTAAAACTACCGTGCTCTAAGAACATGAAACAGAGTGCAAAACAGTGAACCTCTGCAACTAATACCAGTGAACCTCTGCAACTAATACCATCAAACTGTAAACTTTCTAAGTTTAAGACCAATACTTAATTTGTTGCTACTTTCTGTCCTTTTGCCCCTCACCCATCATGTCTGGTTTTGTGCAGACTTCATATACCTCAGAAAATGCATGCCAACACAGATGCAGTTTTATTGTCAACTTTTCCAGTTTGTAACAACGGTATTTGAAATGAGCCCCTATGTTGGTCTGCTCACATACAAAAATGGATGTAAACAATCTCACACACACATGCTGCATGCTAACGTACCAGTCTAGCAACTATGTTTACAAAAGCAATATTTAAACTATGACCCTACACACACAAACTGCATATTAATATTCAGCCATTTCATAAACTTTTTTTAAGTTTATAAGTGCAGTATTTAACATATAACCCTTTTTAGTCCATTATCTCATTCTCACACATACAAACACCAGATGGCATCAAGCAGCACCCCCCCCACCACACACACACACACACACACACCAACAGCCAGTTGAACTTGTGGATACACTCACCCAGTTACACACACACACACACACACGCGCACACACACACGCACACGCACACGCACACGCACACACACACACACAACCTAGTTGACAGGGACAGACAGCCTCCTTCAGCCTTAGTGGTGCTTGCCACATGAGTTCACAGTCTGATTCTGAACCTTTTCCAGAAGCCTACACAAGGCTTGTAAAATGAGCTATTTAGAGTCCTCGCCAGAGCCAGTCACCAAAGTCACAGACTTAGTGAGAGGGTGAGGACCCATTGGTCCCCTCTACAGGACATCACCTGTGGTGACATTCTATAGTTAATGAAATAATGTTGGGGTTGGTCCTCCAAAGTGCCTCTCCTGAGGAGTTTGTGTTCCTTGAGGTGTTTGGGGGCTGGCTGTTCTACCTTCTGAGTGGTGCCACCCACTGATTTCATAGATCTAATTTCTCAGTGGATGTGGAAGGGATGTAACGTGGTAGTCAATACCATGGAAGCCAGATAAGAGTTGTTAGTCCTGAGGACTAGGACACACAAGACAAAGGACCCCAAGTGGATGCTGTCATTGTTGCAGCAGCCACAAAGAAGGAGTTCTGCAAGAAGAGCATATCTATCCATCCCCCTAATAGAGAGTTCAGGGCTTTGCATAGATTAGGGAAAGGAGCATATGCTTTGGCTACTATTACACTTAAAGTGCTGAATTATCTCACTCGTATGATATGCTTTCAGAGGGACTTGACAAAGGAGCTGAACCAGCCCGTGTTGGGTAACCTATTTGTGAGCATCCAGAAATCAGTGGAGTTCCAGGTGTCCATCCCCCAATCTATGTCTAAAGTATCCATCTGTTGTTCAATGCAGCTTGATGGTATGGCATTGCTATCCACTGACACACCTGGATGCACTTGTGCAACTTCACGGGAGGCTTCAAGATGTCCACCATTAATTCCCCTTTTGATAGTTCAACTCCGTTTGGACCAAAATTGTTAGAAATACTCACCGGGTGCAAGCAGGAAGCCAAGACTCTTGACTGTGGTTGGAATATGTTTCCTCCCCACAAACCAACTTTTCTAGGAACAAGAAAATGGGGAGAAAAGCTGTGGTTTCAGAAATCCCAGGGATTTGACAAAGATCATCTTGTGGACAGACCCCCCCCCCCTGCTTAAGGATGAGTAATTTTAATGGACATCATCCCAGAGGTAGACTGTAGAATCTGGGGTTTTGAGGTCCTTTTACTGAGAAATCCTACCCAGCGCTCCTGAATGGTTGCCTAACTGCTGCACTCTGGAGACTGTCGGGGGCACCTTTTCCTTTATCCTCTGCACCCATGAATCATGCATGATGCCCTGCCAGGCTTGAAGGTAATCACCAGGGGCTATATTATTCCCTTTGTTTCCCCTACACAGAAAAGAAGAATCACGACATACCACCAGGTCAGATGTTATCTTAAGCAGCAGCAGAAAAAAAAGATTCATTCAGCAGGTACCCCCAGACCAGTCAGGATTCATAGTCTATTCCAGGTTCTTTTTAGTTCCAAAGAAAACTTGACCTAAAGATGATCTTGGACCTAAGCCACATAAATCGGTCCATAACATAGACAAAAATTCTGATGATCATGGGTACAGTCCATTCTACCTCAACTGAGGAAGCATGACTGGATATGCTTTGTAGATCTCCAGGATGCCTATTAATCATCATTAGCAAAGCAGTCTAGGAGATTTCTCCATTTCCAGCTGGGAACCAATCACTTTCAGTTCAAGCCACTGCCCATAATTAGAGGCAATTTCCAGTGTTCACATAGGGCAAAATAAAGACCTCTATTGCTTCTCTAAAGATTTCAAAAGCCTTTCTAAAGGGAACTGTAGAATAGTAGGTGTGTTGTTCCTTTAAGACACATTTGCAAGTTCTGTGTCCGCATATAAATACCAAGCATGTGTTAGCTTCAGTGCCATTTTGAAGGTGCAGCCAGAATGTTAACATCCATGTATATGATAGCTTATCTGTTTACAAGTTAGTTACTTATTTACAATGTGTTTGCATACAGTAAAGCTGCTTGAACCAGTAGCCGTGATGCTTGCTTGTTTTATCCTGATCTGTTCAAGCGATGTGGTGTCCGAACCTGGATTGTAAAGACTATTCTTCAGAGGCATGAGGTGCAGAGGTAATGGCAAAGGCAAATTAAAATAACTGAGATGGAAAAAGGGCCAGAGACAAGTTTAAAGGTAAAGAGAACAAACACGAGTGATTTATTTATTGAAAGAGGTTAAACGGAGCATTACAAGGGCACAAAATGTATTATTAAGCAAACAAATAGGACAGAAAAGTTTATTAAGCAAACGAGAAATAGAAAAGAGCTCATTAATCTGACAGAATGTTTGAAACAGAGTTATTTTCTAAAACGAGCATTAGGAATTACATAAAAGGGTTCAGTATTGCCTCAGAATTGTAAAATTAGCATATTTAAAGCAAAACAAGCGTGTTTAGAAGTAAAAAGAGTACAAGAAAATACAGTGGGCATGCAAAGAAATTAAATGAGCAAAACAAATATAACACAAGGGCATAAAAGGCACGTGAAAAGTTTCAGTGAACGAAGTGACTATAATAGGGCAGAAAAGGGCACATTGAGTATAAATAAAGCAAACACATTGAGTATAAATAAAGCAAAGGCGACTGCATGTGTTTTGGGTGAATTACTGTGTTTGGTACAAATTGCTACTTCTCATTGAAGCCTTTGAATAGCATAACTAGAGTTCTTCAAAGCATCTCAAAGTGTGTAAAAGTGCTTACAGTGTGTGCTTATTGCTGTGCATTAATTCCAAAGAGTTTATGTGCAGCTATTTCTTGAGGTGCAGTCAAGTGAAGCCATTTTGAAAAGTTTGTTGTGGCTGTGTGTCTGTTCAGAGTGCCACCATTACAGAGTGGCTCTCACACTGTACAGAGTTGCTTGGCAAAGTGCAGCCATTTTTGGGGAAATTCCAGTGTGCTGTGTAATGTTTATTCACAAATTGCAGTTATTTTGAGGTGTTTCTCACTCTGAGCTTCTTCTGCCCAATACATTCGCAGATTGCAATTACTTCAAAAAGTTTATTCACAAAGTGCCATTACTTCCAAACAGTTCATTTGCAAAGTGCTATTCCTTTGAAATGTTACTTGCTTTCAGCTTCTATTGCTCATTTTACTCACACTGTGCATTTGCTCAAAATGTTTCTTAAAATTATGATAAATGACTTTGGCAGTAAGATGTTAAGTGGCTTTGGCATTAAAATGATTACAAGACAAAGGCTCGTACAGTAAAATAATGATGGTAAATGACTTTAGCGTTTTGCCTTTACAAGATTAATGGCTAGTACGGTAAAAAAATAAAGCAAGTGGCTTCACTGTAAAGAGATTTCAAAGTGTTGCAGTGCCCAGGAAACTTATTTCGTGAAATTCAGTTATACAGAGGATCGTTGTGTTTGGCATAAATTTCAAGCACATGTATAGGTGTATGTACAAGTGTGTGTGTGTCCATGCATATTTGCAAGAGATATATCAGTATGGCAGACTGATGTGTTTGATCAGAACATTGCAAAGAAGTGGAGAATATTTGACCAAAAATACAATATATTTATGCAAGCAGCTTAATTCTGATAAAAATGCATGTGCCAGGGCATTAATTTTGCTGAACCTAGCAGGGTCAGAAGCCATTGAAAGGGAGCGTTCATTTGTCTATGCACCAGCAGTGTGTGAAGATGAAGGAGAAACTCATGTTGTCATGCAGGCTGAATCAAGGGAAGACCCTGAGTGTTTAAAATGCAATTTCATAGAGATGTGTAACCCTCAGAGAAATGTTACACTAGAGAGGCATTTGTTTTACACAAGAGAATAAAAGCATGAGAATACTTCCTCAGCTTATATTACTGATCAGAGAAACAAAGTTAAAACGTAGATTTGGTGATTTAAAGGATGATTTAATAAAGGACAGACTCTTGTGTAGTATTAATAATGCTGCTGTGAAAGATTTTGCTTGTGACAGTGATTTAACGCTGAGTAAAGCCATTGAGATTTGTCAGATTCATGAAGTTACAGAAAGGTACACAAATATTCTTGCTAGTGACGAGCATGGTTTCAGTAGGCTCCAGAGCTCATGTAGACAGCATGCAACATGTGACAGGCAAAGGCAGGCTCAAGCATGTGGCAGCAGCTGTCCCTGTGGGACTTCTAGGTAAAACCTGTAGTCTTCTAGCACATTCCTAGAACAGTTCAGTTAAAGGAGCATGCTCAGTGCAAAACCAAGGGTACCGAGTGCAAAACAAACATTGCGGAGTACAGCATAAGAGTGAATCAGCAAAACCCAAATCAAGCTTTATTGTTAACTGTTGCAGTTTTGGTGCTAGCCATGAGTCCAGAAGAGAGAAGTGCATGGCTTTTGGTCAGCATTGTTCTAAGTGTAAGAAATGGAATCATTTTCAAAGATTTTTGTAAATCAAGTAAGCCTCACACATTTGAAAAGAAGGGTCACTCCAGTAAGCAAGTTAATCAAATGGACCTGCAACAGACTTTCTGTGTAGATGGTGTGCCAGTAACTGGTGAAAAGATTGATGCAATAGATTTATTGACAAGAAATTAAGTGTTTTGTACTATCCGGATCAGTGGTAAATCTACCGAGCTTAAGGTAGACACTGGTTCAAAGTGTAATGTCATATCTGCAGATACTTTTGCAAGGGTCAGAGCTGGTGAGCAACTAAATATGACTAGTGCGAAACTTGGCTTATGGAGGTGAAGAAATTCAGACCAAAGGCTCAGTAGTGCTTTCATGTTATGTGGCTAAGAGCTATTATAGCCTATTGTTCTATGTGGTTCGAAGTCCTGTGCAGTCATTGTTGGGTCTCAGAGATGGTTTTAAAGTGAATCTGCTTACTTTTACCAAAGAAGTTCATCAGATAAGCACATGTCTTTGTTCCAGCTTCACTGATGCTATTTTTTTAGTACATTTTTTTAGTACAGATTTAGTACACCTGAAGAAGCCCACAGGGTGAAAGCGCTTGTGTCTTGTTTTTATGAACAATAAATCTTTGAAGCCAGGAGCCTTACCTCAGTGTTTTTGTTGTTTTTTTGTTGTTTTGGCGGATTTCATTTCTTTTCTGAGGTATCTGGTTGAAGTTGGAACTTTTTTACTGTTATTTAAGACCAGACCTGTCCAAGCAAACATCCATTCTTGAGATGCCAGCACCAATTAATGTGCAAGTTCTACAGTGTTTTTTTTGGCATGGTCAATTACTTAGACAAGTTTATACTAGATTTCATTGAGTTGACAGCACCTTTGAGAGAGCTCACACATAAAATTGTTACTTGGTCATGGCTAAATCAGCACCAGAGAGCAATTTGAAGTTCAAATTGCTACCCCTCCAACATTAAGATACTACGTCAACAAACCAGAAACTCTTTCCTGTGATGCTTGAAAATTTGGTTTAGGTGCAGTTATTGTCCAGGAAGGCAAGTCAGTAGCCTAAGCATCTAGAACACTTGCCCAGACTGAGATGCAGTATGCTCAACTTGAGAAGGAACTTTTGGCAATAGTGTTTGCATGTTCCAAGTTTTATGATTATATCTGTGGTTGAGAAATCCAGGCTGAAACTGATCATCAACCTTTGGTCACTATTTTAAAGAAGTTTATGCATTCAGCTCCAGCAAGATTGCAAAGAATGATGCTCAAATTGCAAAAGTACAACTTCAAGATGGTCTATACGAAAGGCAAACTTCTTTATCTGGCTAATGCCTTGTCCAGAGTGCCTAGAAATATGACAGAACAGCTTCATACAGAGAATTTTGACTTTGATGTCATGGAAGTGTGTAATTTTTCTACCACAAGACTTGATGAGCTAAGAGATCATACAATGATTGATCCAGTTTTGCAGAAGCTCAATCAGTATATCAGTGTTGGATGACCTTCAAAGCAGTCAAGTGTACCACCAGAAATACAATCTTAATTTCCTTACAGAGATGAGTTGTTGATGGAAGATGGCATTATTTTCAAAGGTCCTAAAATTGTTCCCGCTTCCTTACAACAAGAATATATCCAGATTTTGCATCGTGGTCTCCAAGGTTCCGAATCTACTAAGAGAAAAGCAAGAGTACTAGTATTTTGGACTTAAAGACATTGATATACAGTACTTTCTTACTGTTCAGTATATAATAGTACTTAAGCCCATTTGCAGAGAGAGCCACGTCCGCCAAGTCAAATTCCTAACCTAACTTGGTCAGTTGTCGCTACTGACATATTCGAATGGAATAATCAACATTACTTAGTACTGGAAGACTCATTCAAATTGGTTTGAGATCGATTTACTGCCTAATCTAACTTCTACTACAGTCCTTACTATGTTGAAGTGCCATTTCTCAGCCCATGGCAGTCCACAGAAATTAATCTCTGACAATGGTACGCAATTCACCAGTCAATTGTTTCAGAAATTTGCCAGAGAATGGGACTTACTACATGTTACTAGTAGTCCAGGGTATCCACAATCGAATGGACTTGCTGAACATGCAGTACAGGGTGCAAATCAGTTACCTGAGAAGTCAAAGCATGATAATGCTGATGTTTTTTTTTTTTAACTTAATCTCAGAAACACACCCTGTGGTGATATACTTGGCTCACCTGCTCAGAGACTGCTCTCTGGGCAAACCAGAACAACATTGCCTATCAGTTCTAGCTTATTGAGGCCTAAAGCTAACAACAGTCGAGCAATTAAAGCCCAGTTATCTAGAAAGTGTTATTTCCAAAAGTCCAGCTATGACAAGTCAAGCAGATTTCTTTGTCTTTTGAAAAAAGGAGAGAGTGTGAGGATACAAACAGCAAAATATTTTGACCAGATTGGTAAAGTAACGAGTATTTGTGCAGAGCAGAGACCCTTTTTTGTTAAATTTAAGGTTATGGAGTACAGGAGAAATTGCAGACCTCTTCCTGTAGCAGAACCGATATTGCAGCATCATACCTGTGATAAAGAGACTAACTCTCAGAGCAATTCAGAATATATTCCTGTTCCAGAATGTGTCTTGACTTCTGATACTGCTCCAGCAGATGATTGCAGTATTCTTAAAATTGAACAGTCAGCAGAGACTATCCCAGTTGCTAAACCATATCCCAAATTTTATGTCACACAATATGGTCGTATTTCAAAGCCTAGTGTGAAATACACAGCAACTTGGACGTAGTTGTATGTATGTATCTAACTTTGTAGAATTGCATGATGAAAATCATTTCTATAAAAATTGCATATTCATTAATTTCAGTGATTGTGTCTAATGCATTTTCTCAGAGGAAGGATTTAGAGTAACAGGTGCGTTTTACCTTTAAGAAAGCGTTTCCAAGATGTGTGTGTGCATATAAATATCAAGCACGTGTTAGCTTCAGTGCCATTTTGAAGGTGCAGCCAGAATGTTAACATCCATGTGTATGATAGCTAATCTGTTCATAAGTTAGTTACTTAACGTCATTTACAATGTGTTTGCATACAATAAACCTGCTTGAACAAGAACCCATGATGCTCGCTTGTTTTATCCCTGACCTGGCGAGCGACACGCACCTTCCCATTAAGACCACCAGTCACCGATTCGGTTCCCCTTGGGATATTACAGTCATGCTTCTGGCTTTAACAAAAGCTCCATTTGAGCTTGCCTCTACAGTATAAAGTTCCTTTTCTGGAAGACCCTGTTTGGTAGCCATCACATCCGCTATGAAGATTTTGGAGTTACAGGCCTTATCTTGTAAATACCCATATCTGATCTTTTATTAGGGTAGAGTGCTTTACAGGATAAATCCTCACTTTCTACCAAAACAAAGGAGAGTATATTCTACATTTGCTAGACATTCATCATCAACTTTGTTTTTATTTACACTGGACCAAGTATATCAGGAGATCTGATCAACTTTTCATTACCCTCTCTCTAAAGCTAAATTTGGTCAAGGAGTATCAAAAGTAATGCTATACATGTGGTGTTTCGACTGCATAATGTATTTATAAGAAAAGTTAGACTTCGCTTTACAGGGCAAACCAAAAGCTCATTCTACCAGAGTGGTAGCTACTTCCACTGCCCTTATGGGTAGGGTTCCTGCTGATGAAATTTATGCTGCAGCTACTTGGTCAACTGCGTATAGATTTTTTGTCCCACTACAAGCTGGATGCATAGTCTAGGTCCATTACATCCTTTGGCTTCACCATTCTCAGGAATATCATAGATTCATAGATTCATAGATAAGTACTAAGCTAACTGCCCTTGCGGGCCATTGTAAGCCTAGCCAATTATCCCTTGTGAGACTCAATCCCTACTTGATATCACTCTGGTGTTTCTGTAGTATGGGAACATGTCCCAAAGTTGAATTAAATTTAAACAGACAGCATAGGCTGCGAAAGCCATGTACTTGCCATAACACTGGATCTGTGTTGTCTTATTTTTGTGCAGTTCAACATTCTCTATCCCCAGTTTGAAATGTCTTTTACACTTCATTTGAACAATTGGACATGATCAGTGGCCTTTTGGGACAGCCTAGTTCTTTGGACTTTGCCAGTGTGGCTCACCATTTTAAGCAGATCTGTGTTTGTTTTATGGGATAGATCATATGTTTAGAAGCAAGCATACTCAATCTGAGGTACCCTGGGAAATGAGGGAAGTACGGGTAGCAGAGAAGTCAGAGCCTTGGATCCCAGCTTCTGAAAAGCACTGAGGTCAGATCCAGTCAGATCCAATAACCCAGAGGTTGAACCAGACGAAAACAATTCAACATGGATCTAATGTTATGGTAAGAACATAACTTTTGTTTTAAAAGAATAGCCAACAAGTGTCAGCATAACTCAGAAAATGCAGGCAACTAAAAATGGAACAGCTAAGCTATCACTGCCTCTACAAGTCTCCATTATTATTAATCTAGCACTAAAAATTCACACAGTTGATGCATTACCTTCTTCTTTGTCCCAAAACATAGCCCCTTTTGTTTACAACCTCATCAAATCCTGCCCATAAACTACTCATGCAACCAGTGTTACTTGCATTTTTGTGTTACTCCCCTTAACTTATCTAATAACTCCTCTATTCTCACCCAGTTGTCCCAGTACTTTCTTCCTCCTGAGGGTTAACCCCCCCCCAGTTCCACATCTCCTGGCTCATTCACAGGCAGGGTGAAAAGTCTATAGCCTATTCATTCCTTACATCAGTGCCTCACCAGTGATGCCCAAAATCAGTGTGAGGCTGGGTCTGTTTCCTACCACGATGAGACCCTTGACGCCTATTAGTTACCTGAAGTGGGAAACCCTGACCCATCTTCATTTAGAGGTGTGTCAGGTGGTAGGAAAGGGGTCAGTCTACAGATCAGGCTAACCTAAATCCCTGGTGCACTTATCCTCCAAGGCAGTTTTCTAGATCTTCATTATAACTGCCTGTCATGGAGAAGCATACATGCATGCTTCCACACACATTCTGGCAGGTGCTGCGCACATCTGGGCTCTGTTTCCTTGCTTTGCAGGTGCAACAACTATTGATCCCTCTAGGACTGGACACGTAGGATGAATAAACTGATAATGACTACTTGCTGCTATCTTGCCCATCCCATCCACTCTAGCTCCCATGGTCCTAATCAAGTGTAGATTATCAAAGCTGTAGTCAGAGCTTCATTTTTCTGCTCCATGGAGGAGGCTCAGTGCCACCTTACATTCTTATTTAAATACATGCTCCCTGATAAGCCACTCGGAATCTACAAAAGGGCTGACACATGACCACTAGAAGAAATGTCTATACAGATATTCTAAGTCAGAACCTCGATATAAAATAAAAGTCTATTTTTTCCTCTATTTTATTCCTCCTCTTCTTCAGTGATGCACAATCAAACTACTGCTGAAAACCTACTCCCTCCACTATCTTCCAATAACTGCATCCCCAAGCTCAAAAACATGGCATCAGATGATGGTTTTTAAATGTTGGAAGTCTGAGCCATAAATCTGACCAATTTGACACGTGCTTCTTATCCTCATATCAGACTTTGTAGGCATCACAGAGTCTTGGATTAAACTGGTATGCCAAACCTTCAGCACATTTTTCCAGGCTACAATATATATTTTAATGTCATGCTAGGGAAAAGTGTCAGTAAAGCCTCAGCCTTAAAATCTTGCCTCACTTAGTCAGTCTCCCTATATATATGTAGTCCCATCAGGGTGATAGTGGACCAACGATACAACAGTTCTGTAAAAATCCCCTTGCATTTGCCAACCTCCCCCCAGTCACCTCTGACCGCAGATTTTCTACCATACTATTACAGAAGATGATAAACCACCTGATTGTTAAAAAAAATTACATCTACTCTTGTAGACTTTAGCATCAACTTGAAAGCCCACATAGAAATTGGATATTAGAAATACTGGCAGAACTTTGCCTGTTCCAGATTATTAAAGAATCCACCCGCCCCATCCCATATCAAACACTTCTAAACTTGCTAAATATGGATAATTCCTAGCAGAAATAATTCACATAATAAAGCTCTAATCTATTTAATGACAGCTTACCATTTCCAACCCCCACTCATTTACAGTTTAGAAAAGCAAGATACAACTCAACTGTTCACACCCATCAGCTCTTTAGACTGGTCCTCAGTATACCTAAATGAAAGCACCAGCATGACAGCTAATATGTTTACTACCGTTTTCTAGCTTTAAGCATACATTTTCCACTATTGACATGCAACAAGAGAATGTGGATCTGTAGATGTCTCCATGAGCCTAGCAGATGAAGCTTGGAATATGCTTCTGTAACTTTGATTTTCAGAATTTTTAATTATCAAGCTCGTATGTTAATGGTTGTTCTGATTTATTGAGAAAATATGATGAATGTTTTGTTTGCAGTTTCTCATTTTGAGGATGAAAGCTGCTTTAAATTTAATTTCTTCTGTTCAAGTCACTACTCATAGTTTACAGTGTGTGTATGACTGTTGATATTTCTTCAAGGGCTATGGCCCCTGGTACTGTTATGAGGAGGTTTACATGTCTGCATTCTCAGAACCTCCCAGATGATAAAAATGAGATTTTAAATTCTCCTTTGATAGAGATTTAGTTTTTACTCCCTCTGCTACAAAAAGTGTGATGAAAGGGGTAAGCTGATACAGGGAACCTCTGATTTTTCATCCGTCCTTTTTCAAGTTTCCAAGGGATTCTCTAGCTCCTCTTCCAGTTTTAGTAAGAAAGAAAACAGTTTCAACAAAATATAGATAAAAAGATGTTTTAACGTGAAATGAAAAAAGTTCCAAGATGAAATTTAGAAACTCTGCAAACTAAGGGCAGTCCACTAAGTTATAGTGACTTAAGAGCCGATGTTCTCCATTCCCACCTTGGCACCTCCTTGTTTTTTTCCAGAAAATCTGAATCTCCAGTTTTGTTGTTGGCAGACAAATGGTTTCTGAAATCCATTCGGCAAGGTTACAGATGGCAGTAGCAGGAAATTCCTCCTTTCAGGGGGAGTAGTTTCTCGTCCTCCAAACAAGATTCTTTTGTTTACACCTATCCTTCATCACATGCTGTCCTGAGGCGTGATAAAACCAGTTCCCCCTTCCCAGGTGGGAAAAGGGTTTTATTAAAGGATGTTTATAGTGCCAAAGAAAGAAAATGCTTGGAGACCAGTCCTGGATCTTTCTTTCCTAAACCTTTTTGTGATAGTGCCCAAATTCGAAATGATGTCACTTCACAACCTGTTGCCACCTTTTCCTCATTCAAGTTTCTTTGAATCATTAGATTTAAAAGATCACATTTGTATTCATCTGTACTTCAGGTGTTAAGTTTTGTGTGTCTGGATCACATAATCCGTTCTCTTCCTTTCCCTTTGAACTATCCACTTCACCAAGAGTGTTCACAAAGTGTTTAGCTCCCGCCATAGCTCATTGCAGGATACAGGGTATCCACATTATTCCATATTTAGATGACTTGCTTTTCTATGCAGAGTATATTTTAGAGAGTCCAGAATCTCTGTCTCTTGGTTGTGAGATCTCTTAACCAAGCTGGGATTCCAAGAGAACATTCAAAGTTTTTCGTGACTACATTTCACAAGATTGTTTCTGGGATGTCAACCAGACACCACAGTTCAAAGAGCTTTTTTTCCATAGGAAAAAGTAGATCTATATCTAGATAATGTTTCTAGGATTTTCTACTCAGACTTCAGTCAGTGCGAAGGACCACCTTAGGATTTTGTGTGTCGTAGCTTCCATGACACCCCTGCCAAGACTCCACATCAGAGAGATACAGTGGTGTCTGGAGTCACCTTGGTCCCAGCACCCCTTGTCATTTCATATCCCAGTGCTGAAGTTTGTCAGAAGGGAAGTCAATTGATGGAGACAACAGATATCCCTGTTCCAAAGCAGTCAGTCTTCACAGATGCCTCAGACTTTGATTGTGGAGCTGTTTCAGGAGAAATAAAAGTGCAAGGTGTGTGGGACACCAAGAACAGATGCAAGCACACAAATATAAAAGAGATGGATGGCCCTGATCAAGGCATTTCTCTCTCTGAATCCTTTGCTCCCCAGGACCTCTTTAAATAGTTAGACAATACCTCGGTCATGTGGAACATCATCAGGCAAGGGGGGAGCCAGGTCATAGCCCCTTTGCAGGCTTGCCATGTTAGTCTGGGTTGTAGCACCACAGCACAGTCTGACTCTGGAGGCATCCTACATTCTCTTAGAGTAAAACTGTGTGGCAGACAAGCTGAGTAGGACCAGGGCAGACTCTGCTGATTGGAAACTAGATCAGGGGATCTTGCAAGATTTGAGACCTCTGTGAGAAGTTCCCCAAATAGATCTCTTTGCCTCCCCTATGAACAGTCAGCTCACAAGATTCTGCTCCAGGACTTCATGTAGGAAGTATTTAAAGATATATGGCTTTGCTTTTCCTTGTAGAAGAATATTTTTCTGTGCTTTTCAGTCCTTTCCACTAATATCAAGGGTATTTTTGAAGATTTAGTAGAAATCCCTGAAGATCCCTGTGGTGAGTCCCTTCTGGCCCAGACAACTGTGGTTCTCTCATTTTTTTGCAATGGCCAAGAGCAATTAGCACAAGCTTTCCTCACTAACTGGATCTACTTTCAGAAAAGCAGCAGTGTTTGATATACCCTGACACCAGTCAAGTTCAATGGGATGATAGTGTCTTGATTCACTTTATGCACCTGTTTACTAAGGAAGTGCAGCAAGCACTAATGGAGACAAGAAAGCTCACTACTAGAAAATCATATATTTACAAATGGAAAATGTTTTCTTATTGGTGCCAACAGCATAAATAGCACCCATTGAGGGCTAGTTGTCCTTAGAATGTTTCCATAAGTTGTTATCCTATGGCCTTTCTTACTCCTTTATCAAGGTTCATTTAACAGCCATTTCAACATGTCTGCCCGTGGATCATCCTCTTTTAATGCATTCTCATGTCAAAAGGTTTTTGAAAGGGTTTTGCATCAGAGACCTCCAAGAAAACTGGTAGCCCCTCCTTGTGATCTTAATTTTGTGTTTGAGAAGCTAACAAGTGCTCCATTTTAACCTACTGATCTGGCTACCTTGAGATTCTTAACATGGAAAACAGTTTTATTGATTATCTTCCCTCTATAAGAAGGGTATCTTAGCTACAGGCTCTTATGGCGAGTCAGTCCTGTGACATTTTCCACAGGGAAGGGGTTTCTTTGAGAACTAATCCTTCTTTTGTGACTGAAGTGGTATCTGAGTTTACTTTAAGCTAAACTGTCCCTCTCCCAGTTTTCTTTCCTGAACCCCAAAAAATGAGGCAGAAAGGATACTCTGTAACCATGAATGTCCACAGACTACTCTGGTACTATCTTCGCAGAACTACAGTCTTTCAGATCTTCGGATCAATTATTAATTTCTTGTGAAGGTGAAAAGAAGAGTTGACCTGTGTCGAAACATAGTACTTCCAAATCAGTCTAAGTCTATTACCTTATGATCGGATGTCTTTTTCTTCCGTTCTTCAACCTTTGGATTTTGGATTACACTTTGGCCACTTCTAAGACTTCGAATCTGTAACACAAGTTTCTCCCCTTATCCATAATCTTCTCTTCACCCAGATCTCATTTGCCACTTCTAGTGGCCATATATAGTTTCTTCATAGCTCAAGCATTTTGGAAGATGTCAGTTTTTTTTTTTTCATTTTTGGATTACTCTCTTTTGTCAGGGTATTTTCATCTGTCTCTCTTGCTCTCACATTCATCCTGCCTCCCCTATAGTTTAAAAAAAATGAAAGAAGAAAAGAAAACATTTTTAGATATATTGGTGGTGGTGGTTTCCTTCTAGGCCTAGCGCTCTTCCCTCTCTTTACTCTGCTCTTTAGAGTAATCTTAGTACCATTGGCATTTTCTTTCCCATGTCATTAGGATTTTCTTGATACCTTTGTTGGTGTTTTGTCTGTTCTTTCCTTTAGCTTTCTGTGTGTATTTGAATTTTTTTAGGGTTGTTTCAGCCTTCCTTGCAGAATATCAGACAAGACTATGGGTTATAAAAAATGTTCATGTGGGCACAGAATAACATACTCTAATCCCCACTCAGAGTGCGTGCACTGTCTTGGGGCTGCTCATCTTGAGGTTGAGTGTGCAATTTGTTCTGTCTTCAACCAGAGAGTCTTGGGTGAATGCAGGAACAAGTTGATTCTCAAAGGATTACTGCCTTCTTCTTCCAGAGTATCTGGAGCTTCCTCCTTTGCAACTAAACCAGTGGAAAAATCTCAAGGGGAGAAAGGGGACAACACTAAGGAAAAATCAAAAGAAAAGTCGAAAGAGTCAATGAGCCCACCCCCCTGACCACTTTTCCTTACTTGGTGCCAACTTTGTCTCTGCACCTGAAGATGGCCAAAGTTTCTGATCTGTTCACCTCTTTAGATTCAGTGTTGGCTTCATCCAAATCTCTATCCCATAAGCAGCCCTGGCTCTCTTGAGAGCGGATTCCATCGAGACTTCATTCTCCTTTTCTGCTTTTCTGCAAGGAGCTCCATGTAAAGTTTCTAGACCTTCATCTTCCTCCTCATCTCTCAGGTCTACCAGGAGCTTGTCTGAAGCAGATGTGGACAGGATGAGATAAATTTATTGGGACCCAAATTCAGTTGGGAGTTCTTCCATCTCAGTCTTCTGTTGGACCCATGAGCTTCAGACCAGCCCAGACACTTTTAGTGACTCCTAGTCTGATTCGTCCTTTGGCTTTTGAGGGTCAGGCTTTGAGACTTCTGGGATTGCTTGGGTCATATCTGAAGTCTTCTGTAATCTAGCAGAGGAGGAATCTCAGAGCAGTAGCTTTGGGGGCTGGATCCCCCTCCACAACTGTCTGCCTTGGGTCCTGAGTCTGTTCATTCTGTCCCATTTTTTGCAGCTGATCCTTTCTACCCTTGAGACTGTCCTTTTATAGGACTCCCCACACACTTCTGGGTCTTCCTTGGGTCATCCTCATGAGGAAGTTCCTTGGAAGAGCAAGTGCAAGAGGAGGCATATTGATTCCTCACAGGAGTCTTTAACAAAATACACTAACATAGATGAAGGGAAGGGATACCCAGGGCACCCTTTGAGGATATCTCATGTGAGGCAGAAAGGTGGTTGGTTTTCTGAAAGCCCTTTCCCAGATGGAGTGGGTGTTTCATGAGGCTTTTTTGGAACTGGCTCAGCTACATCCTGGGGTGGTACCCCCAGCAGATGAAATGGCAGACCTCATTTCCTATCAGGCTTGAAAGGATCGAGACACAACAGATCCCATTCCTAAGAAACCAGGCAAATACATAGTGAACCTACGGACCAGCGGGCTCCCAGTTGATGGCATGATGGCTGCCGCAGCCACCAAAAAGGAACTTGCTGAGGAAAGTCCCTCTGTCCACCCCCCCCCCCCGACGGAGTCTAGGGAACTAGACAGATTGGGGAAGCAAATTTTCACTTTAATGATCTTTGCTCTGTGTTACTGAATTACCCAGCACATTTCAGAAGGTTTCAGAGGGATCTGATGAAAGAGCTTACCAAATTCCTTTCAGGGTCCATGTCAGTAGAGGATAGAAAGACCACCTTTTTGCGACTGGCCACCCTTCAGTCCCTGTCAAACGCCTATTTGTGTCTGCTTTCACACACTACAGAATGTGTTTCAAGAGCAGTGGGTTCAGGCAGTACCATTAGAAGGCACACTTGGGCGCCTTACAGGACATTTTTCAGCAATGCACCCTTTGGAGGAGCTACCGTATTTGAAACCAAAGATGGAGAGACTCTCCAGGAGTGAACAGGATAGGAAAATGCTATCTGCCATAGGGATATGTTGTGTCTATCCCTCAGAGGACCTTCTCAAGAATCCAGAAAGGGGGTAGAAAGATGTTTCCAGAAATTGCAAGGGTTCTCTCAGGACTGCTATGGAGAGAGATCCCCAAAATCTTGATGTTAGACAGCACCCATGTGGCAGGGAAGGCCTACAAGACCATGGCTTCAGAAGCCCCTTTATCAAGAAGTCTTTTCAGCACCCCTGAATGGTTGCTCGACTGCTGCACTCTGGAGGCAGTTGGGGGGGGGGGTTGCCTCGGCACCGACAAAAAATTCCCAGTGTTACCACCCCATCAGAGGCAGGAAGCAACCTCAGAGATAGAAAAGCTGCTAAGAAAGAGTCCTCCAAGTGTTCCCACCAGACCAGCGAGGATTCAGAACTTATTCAATGTTCTTTTTGGTGCCATAGAAGATGGGGCCCTCTGGCTCATTTTTGACCTCATTCACTTCAACCAATTTGTCAAACATGCCACATTGCAAATAGTCACAGTTCAGTCCATTCTCTCTCTTTAAACCAAGGATAATTGGATGTGCTCAGTAGAACTACAGGATGCATATTGCCACATAAAATAGACAATCCAGGAAATACATTTGCTTCTGGCTGGGAGCTAGTCACTTTAAATTCACAACCCTGCCCTTTGGTTTCACTACAGCCCCCTTGGTGTTCACCAAATGTACGGCAGTAGTTGCAGGTCACCTGTGATTGCTGGGATTCTCGATGACTAGCTCCTCACAGCTCCCACCAGGCATTTACTGATGCATGCCAGGGACTACCTGCTCCATTTATGTCTGCCCCTGGGCATCACAGTCAACTGCAACAGGTCTCATCTCCTTCTCACCCATACCCCGGATCATATGGACACAGTTTCTCAAGGAGCACACTTCCGATCTTGAAGTGAAAAGTCTGCTATCTGTTTTAGTCACTACAAGTCAATCTGGTCCTTCAGCTTCTGAGGTCAAGGGCAGCCTCCATAAACTTTCCACTCTTAGCAAGATTCTACATGAGAGTACCATAATGGACTCAAGCAGTCCAGTGGTCTATGAATCTACATCCCATGACATCCCTTATTGTAATCAGAAAGATCTGCTGACAGCATGTGTCCTAATGGATCCACACAGCAGATGTTTCTCATGGCTGCTCCTTTGTTCTCCAATTGCCCAAGACCGCAGTGAACACAGGACACTTCCCAGTTGGGAAGTCATTACCTGGGACAGATAGTTAAAGGAATGTGGTCTTCCCCAGAGGCCAACCTTCACATCAACATCCTAGAAATGAGGGCTGCCCTCCCAGTGTTACAAGCATTTCAAGAAATCCTACCTCAATGGACAATTGCTATACAGACAGACTGTGTCAGTGGTCTAGTATATCAACAAAGAGGAACCTGCTCTTACCCCTTGCGTATTGAGACAATGAGAGACTGGCAGTGGTCAGTCTCTTCCAACTGCTTTCTTTTAACGATGCACATTATGGAGAAGTCCAATCTGTAAGCGGGCAGAGTGAGCTGATATATTCTCATGCCCCACAAGTGGTCTCTGTCCTTCAGTGGCAGAACTGATTTTTCACCAGTGGGGCCAGCTGTGCTGCAACCTGCTTGCCTCTCTCTCCACAATTTCAAATGCAGCAGGTTTTTGCCCTAATCCCAATGGAGAGTCACCAGGGGCTTCTCTGTTTCATTATTGGCACCCCAGACTCCTTTGTCTACCATCCCATGCATCTCATATGAAGGTTTTTACAGAAAGCTCATCAACAAAAAAGCAAGGTGATCCTCATTGTCTGTCTGTCTTTGACAAGTGTAATTCCCATCTGGCCTCATCTAATGTAACCTCCTTGGTTCTGGATCCCCTTCCGAATCTTCTCTGTCACTCCTCTGGGCTACCTCACCTGGACATAAAAGCCCTTAGGTTGACCTTGACCGTGACTTCTCTACTTCCAGTGATGGCCAGGCAGTCCAGGCTGTCTTCCTTGGTTTTACACATCCTTCTCAAAAAGTCTTATCTAGGAAGATATACAAGAGCAAATGGAAAATTTCTCTCTCTGAGCTAATGAGAAATCTAGACCCCTTTTCAGCACTCACTCGAGCAGTTGTAGAATTTCTGGCTTCCATTTTTCATAATGGATCAAGTTACTGTACAATCAAAGTACAGCTGGCTGAAATCTCCTGTTTTCAAGTAGGCAAAGATAATTTGTCATTGGCACCTTTTAGGTTATATAAAGTCTTCCTTAAAGTTGTTTTTCCTCAGGCCACCTAT
>NC_056726.1:342410188-342470188 GCF_019279795.1 Protopterus annectens | reverse complement strand
ACCCCTTATTTTGCAACTCATTCTCTAGATGTACTATACAGAGAGTTTTGTGTATCCTACACCAGACCTTTGTGTTTCATACGTGTGTGTACATATAGCACAAGTGTGTGTGTGTCTGTGGACATGATTTGATCTATGCTGATGTTAAATAAGTGAAGTGACTGCTTAAACTGCACAAAAAATAACTTTGTAGCAGGTTTCACTTTATTTATGCTGTGTAAGTGCTTGTACAAGCTTTGTGATTTTTGTGTATTGAGATGACCTGACTTTTAATCCATGGTTAGACTCTAAATGATGTAGCTTTTTTTTGTTTTATTATTATTAGCAAGTCTCCTGTGCCTGTATTAATGTCTGAAGATGATCATTTAAAGACCAAATCTGATCTTAGTAATAAACTACTTCAGGACTGCTCGAAAAGTGATTGTCAGGTTGGTGTTCCAGATTTTGTTTTCAAGTCATTAACTGATTTTTATTATTACTTCAAGGTTTTAACATATAGTACTTAGTTTTTTTTTCAACATTTTTTCTTTGTTAAATCTAGAATCCATTGTCTTGTTCTGAAAAAAAAACTTTAGATACACCTTGAAAATGACAGTCATTGTTTTCTTTTTGATATGTGCATTGGAAGCCATTTTGCAGAATGACTAAACCTGCTTTAGGAGAACACTGAAGAAGTGGGTAAGACTTGCAGAATTAATGAATGCATGGAATTAACTGATCTGAAGCTTTTTCAGAACTATATATTTATAGTATATTTATCTGATGTTTGTTTACCAGGAGTGTCTGACTGGACTAGAAGTCCATTTTCAGTGGAGGCCTGGTTAGGAAAGCTCCAAGAACAATACAAAGATCAAGATAGATAGAATTCCAAAAGATTGCAATACAATAAAGTTCCAAGAGTAATAATAAAGGTCCAGAGATGTACAGTTCAACAGACAGCAATACAGCACAACATTTTGATATTGATTAATAGTTGCATAGGAAAAAACTAACTAGAAGTTGTGCTTAAAGATGGCATACAGTGAATTAACTAGTAGAAAAATATATGTACAAAAGTTTTAAGAAGGTTCATGTACAAAAAAAGAACAGAAGGGAGGAGGAGAAAGAAAAAATGTCTGGATGTTGTTTCTTTTCATGGAAGTACTATAGATGTTCTTCATTCCACATTGCTGCAGTCCTAACTATTGGGTAGTCCGCTGTCCAGTCGGCCCGAATACCAAAGTATAAGGCTGACGTCGGTCACGGCGCATTAGACTGACGTCAGTACGTCAGGGTACTAATGCGCATGACCGACGTCATATCCTCAGTCTTTTTTGCCGCATGGTCCGATGCAGAAGCAATTTTGCGAGTGCAGGTTGGCGTTCTGAAAGTTTCTGAAGTCAGAGTTTCAGACCGAATCAAAGTTGGCTAAGTACCCCGTTGGGGAATATTTTGGTTTTTTCTTGGCTCAGTATTTAACCGGATGTCAGAAAAAGTGAATAACTGTATTTCTTGTGGGAAACAGATACCTCATAGGGATTACCATACTTTGTGTATACCTTGTTTAGGGCCTAAGCACGACGTTGTTGGATGCCGCTCTTGTGCTAGATTTAACAAACGCACTATTAAGAGAAGGTTAGACTGTGCCAGGTTAGTGTTTGGGAAGCGTTGTAATTATAAAATGCCGTCGCATGCTCCGATGCGGCTTCGCTAAAAAGCGCAAGGACAAAGCAGCAAAGCCTAGAGTGGACGAACCGACAGTCCCAGACGCCGGTTCTTTAGAGGCTCAGTGGAGCCGGAGGTTTTGCCAGGTGTTTCTTTGGAGTCTCAGGGAGAGACTTTACTGTTACAGGATGTATCCTCTCAGGAAGTAGGCCAGGCTGAGGGGCTTCTCAGGTGGCTGTTCTTCCTTCTCTTCCTAAGGTGGTTAGAGCCTCCCTTCTGTTTCCAAGGCTTCTTTGAGGGGCAGGCCAAGTTTTGCTTCAGTGGGGTTTCTCCTAGTGCCTCTGGGTCTTTGCCTAAGAAACATATGCTTAAAATGGCAGAGGATTTGATTACTATGATAAGGGGTTCTATGCCCCTCCTGATAAGAGGCCTAGGGTGGAACCTGAGTTTGAGAGTTTTGAGCAATGCTCGAGGCTTCTGAGTCTTCGGCTGAAGACTTGCAGGAGTACCCTCCTTATTCTGATTCTGATGTGGATGATTCTACTCCTTCAGCTTCTCCTCCTGAGGATTTTTCATTTTCAGAGACTCTGCATTCCATGAGGGAGCATTTTAAATGGGAAGGGCAAGATTTCTCTGATTCCAGGAAAAGGCTTAGGGAATTCTTGTTTTTACCCCAGCATAGGCCTTTAGCTATACCTCCTGTTTTGAATGTGGTGGAAGATGTTTTTGCAGAGGCTTCCCTGAATCCTGATTCGTTGCCTCCTGCCCCAGTTAAACCGGATAGGTATTATAGGGTGCCTGACGCTCATAACTATCTTTTTAAGAGCCCTAGGGCAGACCCGGAAACTGTCTCTCAGGGGCCTAAAGGTGTGAAGGCCTCAGTTGTTAAAAATCCTGTCCCTCCTGATAAAGAGGCAAGGGCTTTGGATAGATGGGGAAAGAAAGTGTATACTTCTTCCACTTTAGCCATGAGGGCGTTGAATTGTCAGTTTCACATGTTAAAATATCAGAATTATCTTCTTTCACAGTTGAAATCTAAGGTGGATGCTCTGGCGGAAGGTATTGAGTGTAAGGAGTTGCAGGATTTAGTTCATGTGTCTGAACAAGTGGGTAAACATTCCTTGCAATGTGGTTTTGATGCTGTGCAGGCCTCCTCCAGGGTGGCTGCCACTGGTTCTGTTCTTCGTAGGCACGCCTGGTTGAGAGATCAGAACTTAGCTGAGCATGTTAAGACAAGGATTTTGGATGCTCCTTTACAGTCTGATGTGTTGTTTGGTTCGCCTGTGGAAGCAGTTTTAAAGAAAATGGAGGACAAGGCTAAGTCTATGCAAACTGTTAAGGATTTTTGCAGGTGCAGCCTCCAGTTTAGTAGAAATTGGCCTACTAAGGGGTGGACTTATCCTGCTTATGATTCCCAGTCTAGGGGTAGGTCTAGACGTGGTAGGGGCAGAGCTCAAGGTTCTTTTAGGCCTAGGACAGGGAGTTCACCTGCTCAGACTTCTGGTGAGGGCAGGGGTCAGTCCTTTCGTAAGCAGACCCAATGACCTGCCTTTTCAGCTGCCAGTTCCTTCTGCCTGGCGGCACCTCTAGGAGGAAGACTGTCTCTTTTCAAAGAAAATTGGGATTTAATTACCCGAGACAAATGGGTTCTGGATATCATTCACCACGGTTACAGGTTTTATTTCCATACCTTGCCTCCTTTCAAAGGCATGCCAGACATTCCTCCTCTACAAAGAACAGAGGCTCGCAGACAAATTTCTCTGTTACTCCAAATAGGAGCCATTCAGTCAGTTCCTGTGCCAGAAAGGGGCCTAGGATTTTATTCTCGCCTGTTCCTAGTACCAAAGAAGGGGAACACGTGGAGACCAATTTTGGATTTATCTATCCTCAACACTTATCTGGACATTCCAAAGTTCAAAATGTTGACGTTACAACAGCTTTTACCTCTACTGGGCAAAGATCACTGGATGGTAACTTTAGATCTCAAGGAAGCTTACCTTCATGTGCCTATAAGACTAAGTTGCAGAAAGTATCTGCTGGCTGGAAATTCTCATTATCAGTTCTCTGCATTGCCCTTTGGCTTATCTACTGCCCAGAGTATTCACAAAGGTTCTGGCTCCAGTGATAGCTTACTTCAGGCTAAAAGGAATTCAAATCTATCCTTACTTGGACGACTGCCTGATTCTGGCTCAAGAAAAGGAAGACCTTCTACAGCATTTGGAATATGTCATAGCAGTGCTAAGATGCCTAGGGTATTCTGTGAACGAAATAAAGTCCAGTCTAGTACCCTCTCAAGACATGTGCTTTCTGGGTGTGAGACTGAATACAGCAGCCCAGATGGCCTTTCTAACCCCGGACAAACAAAAGAATCTTTCCAGTTACTTCCATCAATTATCTCTTCAGTCCGGGCTGACTGCAAGGACAGTCCTTCAAGCCTTAGGGTTCATGGCATCTTGTATTCTGGTGCTTTCCAATGCCAAACTGCATATGAGGAAGCTACAATGGTATCTCAAAAATCTATGGACACAGCACTGCCAGGATTTGGACACTGTCATTCAAATAATACCTTGCATTCAAAAGGAATTTTTGTGGTGGGCTCAGGAGTCACCTAAACAAGGGACTCTCTGTGACCCGGCCAGAGGCAAGTCAGATTCTAACGACAGATGCCTCAGACATTGCTTGGGGAGCTCATCTAGATGGAAAGTGGATACAAGACAAGTGGCCTGCCAGACTACAGCATCTACATATCAACATGAAAGAGATGTTATCAGTCCAGTTTGCATTAATGGCTTTCAAGGAGTTACTTCTTCCAGGGCAGGTGTTGATTCTAACAGACAACACAACTGTCATGTGGTACATCAACAAACAAGGGGAACACATTCTTACCCATTGTGCAGGCAAGCAATGATTTTATGGGAGACTGCTCAGCTTGCAACTAACTCTTCAAGCAAGGTTTCTGCCGAGCACAGAACTCCTTAGCAGATGTGTTAAGCAGACAAATCATGGATCCCCACGAGTGGAAACTGGATCTTCATGTATTTCAAAAATTGACAGTGTCATGGGGAACTCCAGACATAGATCTGTTCGCTTCTCCACTAAACCACCAGCTGCCAAAGTTTTGCACGAAGGAATTTCATCACACAGCTTGGAAAGTGGATGCTCTTTCTTTCAGTTGGAAAAATCTTCATGTGTATGCTTTTCCACCTCTGCCTCTTCTCCCAAAGGTGCTTCTAAAGGTCAGACAAGACAAACCAAGGATGATTTTAATAGCTCCAGATTGGCCTCGGCAGCACTGGTACCCATTACTGAGGAGTCTGGTAAAGAAGCCTCCATGGCCTTTACCCTTGATTCCACACCTATTGTCTCAGAGGGACGGTCATCTGCTCAATGTCAAGCTTCAAACTCTTCATCTAACAGCCTGGCATATTCTGTTTTGAAAGACAGCAGGTCTCAACTTCCTCAACAGGTTTTAAATGTGATTATGGAAGCCAGAAGACCTAGTACACGGAAAGTGTATGCAGAAAAATGGAAGAGATTTTTATTTTGGACTGCAGCACAGAATTTGGAGATTTCGAAGCCTAATTTGAGTGTGGCTCTTCAATATCTTACTGAGTTATTGGACAAAGGTTTGTCTTTCTCTTCCATTAAGATTCATGCTGCAGCAATTTCAGCTCACTATGATTGTGACCCACCATTGTTTTCACATTCTTTATTCAAGCAATTTCTTAGGGGGGCAAAGAATATAAGACCCCCACGTAGAGCTCCTACTCCTGCTTGGGATCTCAATTTTGTGTTGGAGAAACTTACTCTACAACCTTTTGAGCCTGCAGCTACTGCTGACCTGAAATACTTGTCATGGAAGACTGTTTTTTTGTTGGCCATTACTTCTGCAAGAAGGGTTTCTGAGTTACAGGCCCTTATGGCGGTTGAGCCTTTTTTGATTTTTCATAAGGATAGGGTATCATTACGCACTAATCCTTCCTTTATGCCTAAGGTGGTTTCTGGTGTGGCTTTAAACCAAGCTATTCATTTGCCTACTTTCTATGCAGATCCCCAAAATAAAGGGGAAAAGATTTTGCACACTTTAGATGTACACAGGCAATTGCGTTATTATTTAAGCAGGACTAAGGATTTTAGAAAGTCTCAGCAGTTGTTTGTTTCTTTTGCTTTGAGTTCAGGGCAAGCCTGTGTCAAAACAAACTATTTCTAGGTGGATTGGGTTTTGCATTGCATTTTGTTATTCCCATCATGGCAAAGAGATTCCAGCTGGGATTAGGCCTCATTCCACTAGGGCTACTGCCACTTCAACAGCATTTCTAAGGGGATGGCAACTAAGGATATTTTGGAGGCAGCTACTTGGAGTTCAGTGCATACTTTCTCTAAGCATTACCACCTTCCTCTCTACTCTAAGTCTAGGGCTGGTTTTGCCACAGCTATTTTGCAAGGCATGTTATCAGCTCCTGCTTCCTTATGATTTGCCAGCCTCCCTTACCTCTGCTTTGGGATTCTACCCAATAGTTAGGACTGCAGCAATGTGGAATGAAGAACATAGTACAGTTTTGTACCTACCATAAATGTAGATGTTCGAGGATCCACATTGCTGCAGTCCAATTTACCCTCCCTCCTTCCCCTCTGTGTTTAGGGGTGGTTGTGTAGGTGAGATTATATTCTGGTTCCTTTGTATATGCTTTTGGTGCAGGTATGTTTGGTGTGTTTTGGTTTTGGCCTTGTCTTTTTAGGGTCTTCTGACATCTGGGGCAAGAAAAGACTGAGGATATGACGTCGGTCATGCGCATTAGTACCCTGACGTACTGACGTCAGTCTAATGCGCCGTGACCGACGTCAGCCTTATACTTTGGTATTCGGGCCGACTGGACAGCGGACTACCCAATAGTTAGGACTGCAGCAATGTGGATCCTCGAACATCTACATTTATGGTAGGTACAAAACTGTACTTTCCTAGAAGGGATGAAGGCTAGGGAGTAGGGGAGGTGTCATGCTCATTCAGGAGCTAAGCATGGGCAGAACCAATTCTTGGAAAGATGTTGTTTCAGGAGATATTTGAAGGTGGTTGGGTTTCTGGTATTTATGATTTGTTGAGGTATGGTATTACATATTTTGGCAATTTTGTTAGCATATAGTGAGACTCCAAAGAAATTGTTTGATTTTGTGATTTGAATATCTTGGATTTCTGTTATTGCAGTATGTTTGAACCAGATTTTGCAGTATGTTTGAACCAGATTTCTCAGGCTGGTATATTATGGTGTGGGTAATTATTTGATTAAGGGATAGTAAGTTAGGTAGCTCTAGCCATTTTAGTTGAAGTGAGGTACAGTGATTGGATCTGAATGGGGAGTTAGTGGCAAATTTGGCAGTTTTGCTGCAACAGTTCTCTAGTTTAGCTAGATCTGTTTTTTTTTTTTTTTCAAATTTGCGAGTATGAGGGGAACAAAGTTTAGTGAATAGTAGGTATGTCCTTGCGATGGATTGTCTAGTTTAGTTTATTAGGAATGACTTAACTTTGTGAAGTGAGCCTAGTTTTATGTTGGTTTTCTTGATGACTTGTGCTAGGTGTTTGTCGAATTTAAGGTAGTCTATGACGACGTCTAGAAGTTTATATCATATAAATCATATTAGTATTCACAAATGACATAATATTGTTTACAAAATTCCAGATAGCTGGTCTGGCAGTGTGACAGATGTCAAGGAATTTGTTATTAAAGTATTGGATGACAGAATCTAGCTGGTGATTTTTTATTGGAGACCAGTGCACTGTCGTAATAGTAGTTTGGAAATATCGGTTGAGTAAAATGTTTTTGTTGCAAATTAGTTTGTAGGAGGGATATTTATTGGGGCTTAATCTGGGAGATGGTCACTGAGGCTGTCTGTGAGGCAGCCGGAATCATAGAACATTGAGTGCTTGTTGGTTAGGGTCCAATCAAGTATGGACTTAGATTTGCTGTGTTTGTCTATCCTGGTTGGTGAGTGTATTGTGTGGGTGAAACCATGCAGATTTATAAAGGTAGAGGGGGAGTTGAAGGTGCATACGAGCCAATCTGGATTTATGTCTCCCATTATGATAGTTTCTTGGCTAAAAGTCGTGGATGACCAGTGAAGTAGGTTCTTAATAATTGATGGGTCATTACCTAGGGGGATGTATATGGTTTTTATGATATGTTTGTTGTGGTTAAATCTGAGTCTCTAAATCAATATTTCTGTGTTGTTGAGGCCTGGTGGAAGTAGATCTAGGCAAGATAGTTTAGTGTATTTTTGTATACTATGGCTAAGCCTCCTCCACATTTTTGCAATCTGTCAAGCCTGTGTATGTTGTAACCTAATGTCAGAATTGTATATTTTATATGGGGCTTTAGCCAGCTCTCTGTTAATTAAGATTACTATGTCAGGTGTGTTGAGAGAGAGAGAAGTTTGTATGCATCTCATGTATTTAATGCATCTCATATATTTTGTTTAAGATACTTATGTTCATGTTGATGAGCAGTAAGTCTGAATTACTTCATTGTAGTTTAGTTGTGGGGTTGCTGGGATTATTGTGTGGGGTTTGAGGTGCTTGTTGTGGGGGTTTGTGGCCTGGGGTGTGGGTGTATGTCACCACTTTACTTTAGTTGTATTGCTTTATGTTGGTGTGGGTATGGAAGTTTGGGGTGTGTTTTGTTTTTTTGCAGTAAGTGTAGAGATGTGAATGGCTGTACATATCTATATGTGAATAGTTGTATAGTGGTTTCTTAGAGTTGTGCTGCTATGAAAATGTTTGTATAGTATGTGTATGACGTTTGGATAGGCAAGTGGGAGATTGTTTAGAGTTGAGTGTCTTTGATAGTTGGTGGAATGCTAGCCTGTTTTGCATAACATTGTTATAATTATTAATTTTACTTCTGTAGTATTGGTTCTTGTTAGGGTACGCTAGGGTTTTGACCGAGGGTGTCAGTTGTAAATGGTGTAGTTTGTATGTTGAGTAAGAGTATGAAGATAGTGGAGTTATAGTGAGTGAGTTGTGGTGGGAGGGGAGTGGAGGAGATGATGTAATGGTGCTGTGATTGGTTAGTTTAGTATTTAGTTGCGGCTTATGGGGTATAATGTTAGAGGTATTGGGGATGGGTGGGATTTGGGGGCAGGGTAGGGGAGCAGAGTGAGCCTGAGTGTAGCACTTTAAAATCTCAGTGTGATAATTTAAAATCGTTGTGGTTTCCCCAGCAGATTATCTTTAAGGAGCAGTTGATGTTTTTTGTTAAAGTTTAAATTCTGATCTAACCTCTGTCATATTTTACAATCATTCTTCTGCAAGTTTCAAGATTTTCAATAAAGTTGAGACATTTAAGCCTTTTGCTGCAATAATTAATTGAATGTCCATTTAGCTGGAAGCATGGCAATTTGCATACCCAGCATATATTTAAGGAAAATGCAGTCCTCGTTTGCACAGTTCTACTTTCCCATCACTTTGTAATATATTTTTCCTACATTTGAATATGGCTCTGAACCATTTGTACTTTAAAGCTTGAATTGTCTTAATAGTGCTGTAAGGAATATTGCATTAAATAACACCATTTTGTTGCATCCATATCAATTAATACCAAATAAGCTGAAGGCTGAGTAGAAAAAGCAATACAAAGTAGTAGGTGCAGTAGTAAACTCCTGATCTTTATTATAGGGATCTCTGCTGTAGTAGTAGACATCATATATGGAAATTCAGTATGGTTGAATATTTGATTGACCACTCATATTTCCTGATCTTTGGATGCCCCTCATCTAGGCTGGTTTTCTCACACTGAATATGTCACGGTGACTGGGTAGAAAAGGAATAGTAGCCCACACTGTGTGCTTGTAGCAGGCAAATCCCATCAGAAGATTTTCATTTTCAATACCTTTTCTCTTGGAGTATAGTGCATTGGGTATATAAGAGTAAAGATCACTGCTGTTTTAGATGAAGGACACTGAAAAGTAGAGCTATAACTTTAAGGGCCTTCTAGTTTTCCTGTTCCACAGGGCGCTCACTACTTTAGCAGTAGCAGGAGCTTCCTCCCTGTAGTACTTAAAAAAACACAAAGGAGAAGAGCTGAAAGCTATAAAACACCGAATCCAAATTGGCAACTACCTTGATGCATCAAAGATGATGTTATGCCCCCAGGTAAAGCTTTGAAGTGCATTAAGTACTTTCTGCAGTACCCCCATGACTATATATAGCGGCTAATGTGCAGATAGTTTTGACCTCAAATCAGGAAGAAGCATTGAAGTTGTGTGCTTTTAGTCATCTGATTCCCATGAATGAACTAACAGTCCTGAAGACAGAAGGGACAAGGAACAAGTAATGAAAAAGATGCTGTGTTTAGGCACAAATCCACTATACTGGTAAGGCATTTTGTTGAGGTGAGACCTTTTTTGTCTAACATATATTTTTTTAATGCAGTGAGTTTGTGTTGCAATGCTAAATTAATTACTTGAATAGTTTAGTTTAAGAATTGGTTTTATGGTTATATACAACTTCATTGAATGTAATGTCTCTGTTCCCAAATGTCTGCAAGGATTGTATGGTGTTTAAAAGCTTTGCATTAGTAATTATCATCTTACAAATCTTATTAGGTTTATGGCTACTAGTTAGTTCATTTTTTTTTTATAGTTGACTTAAGGTGCTTGTGCATTGACGTTGCAAAGAGCAGATGAGTTCTGTAATTCTGCAAGTTAATTGTAAGTTAATACAGATGTCAAAGTTGACTATCTGAAAATGATAAATATTAGCCTTGTTTATATGAATCTGCTATCATAACCATATTATGTGTTTGAGACAGGGATGCAAAGAAATAGTCTTGAGATGAATCTTGGCATCCGTGAGGAGAGCACATAATTGGTTAGGATCAGTGAGACCTAATCATAATTCTTTGTAGTGCATAGAGTTTTATTTATTCCATGTACTTCCAGTAACAGGGAAAAAGGCTCCAAGTGATTTACTAGCTTTGAAAGCCATAGCTGTCGCACAGGCAACATGCACATACTTAATTCTGTGATTGGGTGAGAGAGGAGGAATATTGCTCTAATTTAGTTAAATAAGTTAGTTACAGATTGACATCTATAAAGCTAAATGGACAAAATAAAATGAGGTAAGATATTCAGAGACAGTTGAGAGCAAAGGAATGTTCTTGCATGAGACCTAACAGTAAACAGCACTTAGGGGTCTGTAACAATTGTTGCATACCTCTGTGAAAGTGCTGTTTTGGTTGGGTCTGTCACTATAATAGCGCTTTACAGGTTTGTCTTTTTTCCAGATTTTGATTGTAATCATGGTGCTTCATGCACTACAGTTGTCATTCGTATGATGGTAGTCCCTTTCATTGCAGCTTTGCTGTTTTTCAAGAAGTAAAATCTCTGCTTTGAACAGAAAGAACTAAAGCTAATGTACTTGTGCACAAGTGAAGGAGTTTAGTATGTGAAACTGAAATCCACTTGAGCTGAGTCATGGAGCATTTTGTGATGCATAGACTAATCAAGCAGGATTGCGCTATTTCTGTTTACAGTATGAAAAGGATTACAATGTGCAGCTAGCTCCACAGAGGTAATTCATCAAGTTGTCTCCTCTTTCTCTTTGTGTACTGTAAACAATGTGGACTGCTGTGGCCATCTTGGAGTTTGCTTCCCTGTGTTTTGCTTAATGAGAAAATTTGAACTGAGGGCTGTAATTATTTACTGCGGCTGACCTCAATAGACAAACTGTCTTAATAAATATTGTTATTCTCTCAATACAACTTAGAGCATTGCAGATTGGGTTAGCTTAATGTCAAATATGTTTTCTCTTTAAATAGTTATTCCAGTTGCTTAGAAATGTGGTATGTAGCAGTCAGTCATGATCTCTGTGTATTAGGTTTTGACATTAGTCTCAATTTCTGGGATTCTTGAGGTAAGAATCAAAGACCAGACATCAAATTAGTTGAGTTGTAGTGGTTCATGCTGGCTTCTTAAGAGCTGGATTCCTTATGATTTTAAATGCATAAGGAAAGGTAAGTGATATTTTGTTTTTCCATTATTGAATCCTACTGGCAGTACCCCTTTTAATAATTCAGTTTGGATTAGAGATTGTTACTTAATCTAAAAGGTCTCTACAGTGAATTTGCATTGGTGACGAGGACAGGTCTACTATTTTCCTTTTTAAGTGATAACAAAATAGTGATTAAAAACAATTAGGCCGTAGAATGGCTTAACTTTTTTTAAATTAGTGCCATCATTCTTGGTATATGTCTGAGGGCTGTCCCAAATTTAAGATGGTGTACATATATGACTTTTTTTATGTTCCCTGAAATATCATGCTAGGGAAGTACTTAAATAAGCTGCATATACATATAACATGCAGGTGCAGTGGGTAATGTGTGGTACTAGGAGTACTTTACAGAGAGCTGATATTCCTGTGAGATATAGGAACTTGATTTATCAACTTAAGCTGAGATAACTGCATCCAGGCAGCTGAAAGGGATTTTATTTGTGTGATATAACTTGTACAGTCAACTTATGGTATAAAGTGAGACATGTTCAATTTGATTTTCAATAGAAATGTGTAGAGTAGTGAGGGTAGTTTGCTGTGTTTGGGTTTCTTTCTCCACGTTGCCACTCCTCATTTTTCCCATGACTGGCTTCTGGTGGTGACAAATGCGCTACTTGTCCCTTGAGCAGCTGTTGCTTCAGTTCAGGTCCTTGCCGTTCAGTCTCACCATAGCCCCCTGTATGTTCACCAGGTGCATGACAGTTATAGCAGCTCACCTGCATCTACAAGGGATGTGAGAATCCCACTATCTAGTTGACTGGTTTGTAGCTGAGTCAACAGTGTAGTCATTTGCCAGTGCCAGGGACTACTTGCAGCAATACTATGTCTTTCCATTTAACTGTTGCAATATTTATAACATTAGGGATCACCTGCTAAGGGCGACCTGACATTTGGCCAGTATACAAAAGCCTGTGGGTTGCTTTAAGGTATGCTGTACGTCACATACATGCTCTTTTCATAGCATAGGGCATAAAGCTGATGCCCGGACATACCATCTTTATTTATTTATTTATTTTATTTTATTTTACATTTGTTGACCGGGCTAGTCTAACTGGATATATGTCCATTTTCAGTAGAGGCCCGAGGAGAAAAGCTCCGAGACAATAACAAGGACAGAAACAAAGAAACATTTATACAAATAGTACAAATAATAATTTTTTTGTTTTTTTAACAGCCAAAAAAGAAAAAGTTCTAGTTCAGTTTCAGTAAGCAAAAAAAAAACTTCTTTGCTGCCAGTCCGAATGCCATTGTTTGATCATTGGTCTGAACACCCTTTCTGTTGCTGGTTCACTTAGCCATCGCAGATAAGTACCCCACTGGGGTTGTTTTTACTTATTTTTAATTGTTGCTTGTGGGGTTTGATGTCATCCAAGAAAGGTAATTGCCAGTATGGGAGACAGATTCCTCATAAAGATCGCCGTGGCCAGGGTCTCTTTTGCTTAGGTGTTTCTCGCAATTATATATCCTGCTCCATTTTTCAGGGTTTTGTACCAAAAGCAATTCATAGTAGACTATTTTCTTTGGAGCTTTATCTTGAAAATCAGTGTTTTAAGCTTCTTGTGAAAGACACTGTGGAAGGTACTTCTCACTCTGAGGGACAGCTGTCAGTAAAGAAGGCCAAGAAACCTAGGCCTGAATCTTCCGATGTTCAGACTCCACTAGACATGTCTCCTGAGATGAGTGAATGTCCGCAGGTTCACCAGGCTTTGTCGCTGGATGCCTCTGCTGCAACCGGGTTGGAGGTTGGTAGAGATCTGACTTTAAGCACATCTGAGGAGGTTTTGCAGACGCCCTCTTCAGACATTCAGGAGGAACCACGGCTGATTATCTTCTAGGGGCCTAGGGGTGTGCCTCAAATTTTAGTCTGAGAAGTAGTCCCTACTACCATCACTGAATGCCGGCCTGGGACAGATCCTTCCAAATTTTATAAGGCTGATATCCGACTGAAGAAAAACAAAAGATTAAACATATGTCACTTACTCCTAAGGATGCACAAAGTGAATGGCAGGCCTTCGCTCGGGGTTTGTTTAGTGCTTTGACACTAAAACCTCAGGTAGTTTCTGTTCCCGCATCTCCTTGGTCCTGTACGTCCCTAAAAACACAGGGAACAGGATTCCTCTGAGGAGAAGCTGGATTCAGATGAGTAATCCCTTGCTTACTCTTCTCAAATTCTCTTTCCTTTGGACTATGGATCAGAGGAAGAGTAATCTCCCAGTCATGATACTCCCTTTGAAGATATTTCTTTTGGGGACACTATCTCCGGGATGATGGATTAATTTAAATGGAATTGTGCTCAGGTGTCAAAGGTGCATAAAAGTTACTATGAGTTGCTGCAGATGAATCTTCCTAAAACACAAAATAAAGTGGGGGGCTATGCCTCCCACATCCCCCTCTACTTAAATATACCAACTCCGAGATCGCAACACAGTGGAGGAAATGACAAAGTCCCAAAAACTGCCCAGTGATTTTTTTCCCTGTATATTTGGGATTTCACCATTTTGATTAAACGGGTCCAATTAAAAAGCATTCGCTGAAATGCTTCTAAGGCTGCAGCCTCTCAGCCCCCTGCTCCCAAGAAACCGGATAGATTTTATAGGTTGTCTGAGAACTGTAAATGTTTGTACAAGTGTCTTTTTGCTGATCCCTCAGTAGTGTCTGTAGCTTCTGACAAGCTCTCTCAGTTGCTTCCTTCTCCCAAGTTACTGCCCTCTGATAAAGATAGCTGGACCATGGAAAGGCTTGTGCCACTTTGGCTTTTAGGGCTGTTAATTATCAAACCCATATGTCTAGGTATTTGTTGGCTCTCCTGTCATAGGTTTATCAGGTTATTTCAGATCTTCCAGACTCTGAGAGTAAAACTTCTGCTCTTTCCTTGTTAGGGACTTCCTTCCAGGTGGCTCGTCATTCCATCAAGTGTTATGATGCAGCAGATGCTTCCTCTAGGGCTGCTGCTTTTCGGTATGTGATGAGGTATTCTTGGCTTTGGCTTCAACCTTTGCTTGATGATATTAAGGCCAGTTTGATGGATGCCCCTTTTGATAATAAACACTAGTTTGGAGAAATTGCTGCTGATATTATTTCCCTTCGGAAAGGGTAAGGCTTTACAGGAACTTAAACATGTGTTTGTTTCTCCTGTGCCTAAATTTCAGAGAAACTACACCAGTAAGCCAGCCTTTGTTCGCAGGCAATCTTGCCCTCTTCCCAAGAGCAAAAATGATGGCAAGTGGGCTCCTCCTGCTAAGGCTACTCAGAGTTCTCTGCCTCAGTAGTCTCCTTTTCCAAATAAACCAGGTGCTTTGCGACTATCCTGTTCTTCGTAACCACTTTCCTCTTTCTCTTCGCCTCTCTTTCTCTCTTCCTGTTTGGCTACAGATTACTCAGGATTCCTGGGTTCTGTCCATTATTCTCCAGGGGTATTTCATGGTTTGGAAATCCCTTCCCCCTTTTTGTGGTTATTCCTCAGCCCCTTAAGGAGCAACTCTCCTCCTTTCAAGAGGTGCGTTGGGACCTTTTCACTCAGGATGCTAGTCAAGAGATACCTGTGTCCCAAATTGGGGGGGGGGGGGTTACTCCAGGATGTTTCTAGTAATAAGAAAAAAGGGTATTTGGAAAACATTTCTAGACTTCTCTCTCAGAAAAATTTTTCTGAAGGTGTCCTCCTTTCGAATGTTGTCCCTTCAGACTGTGTTCCCTCTTTTGCTTTCTCAGGCTTATATGGTGTCTTTGGATCTCAAGGATGCTTATCTGTATATCCCGATCCATCCCCTTTTCAGCAAGGTTTTACTTTTCTCTCTTGCATCGTGGCTTCAGTTCTCTGCTTTGCCTTTTAGCCTTTCTACTGCCCCAAGAGTATTCACCAAATGCCTCTCTACTGTGGTTGTTTTTTTTGCAGGATTCAGGAGATCCAAGTATTTCCTTATTTGGATGACTACCTGTTTCAGGCATCCTCTCCAGAGATCCTGTTATGAAATCTTCATTTGCCATTTCCTCTTCTGCAAAGCCTGGGCTTCCAAATACATTTCAAAAATATTTTCTAACTCCTTATCAGGACCATGTGTTTCTGGGGTGCAGAATTCAGATGGTGCCTATGCTGGCATACCTGCCTCCTCCCAAGCCTTTGACACTCATTTCTTTTTCAAACTCTTCTTCCTGTGGACTGTATTTCAGCCAGGGAATTTGTGAGAGCTATGGGATTCATGGCATCCACCATCCCTATGCTCCCTCTGGTGAAACTCCATGAGAAAGTTTCCATGATTTCTGAAGTCAGTTTAGCTTCAACCTGCACATCTTCTAGAATTTGTAGTTCTTTGACCTTGTATCAAGAAGGAATTTCATTGGTGGATCCAGCAGTTCTCTGTAAATTGAGGCCTCTCTTTTCAGCCCCCTCTTCCCTCTCAGGAGCTATTCACAGATGCTTCAGGCGTGGGATGGGGAGCAGCTTTTCGCTCCCTATAGTTGTAGGGGTTGTGGTCGCTTCTTCAGCAGAGAGCGCACATCAGTGTCAGAGATGCAAGCTTTTCTGCTGATGCTTCAGATTGTCTTTTTATCTCCAAGACCTCTCAAGGTATTTACAGATAATACCTTAGTGATGTGGTATGTAAACAATTGGGGGGGTCTTATCATCTTTTCCAATTGGCACTACGGGTGTGGATTTTACTCTCCAGTATAAAGTGATTCTTCAAGGAGTTTACATTTCCTCAGGTCAAAACATTGTGGCAGACAATCTGAGCAAGTCCTTAACTCCATCCCACAAATGGACACAGGAATGTGTTTCTGGACATTGTCCAGCAGTGAGATGCTCCTCAAGTAGATCTGTTGGTCTCCCCTCTGAACAGACAACTTCCTCTATTTTCTGCCAGAGTCCCAGGTCCTCTGTTGTAGAAGGTGGATGCTCCTTTTTTTTTTTTTCCACGAAAGGTGATGTTCTGTATGCCTTCCCTCCCCTTCCCTCATTCCAAAAGTCGTATTCAAAATTCAGCAGGATGTTACCAAAGTCTTATTGTTGACTCCCTGTTGGCCAAAACAGCATTAGTTCCCTTTTTTTCTGTATTTGGCCAAGGGCACTCATCACAAGTTACCTCAAAGGGTGGACCTACTCACACAAGACAAGGGATCTCTCATCCATCCCCCCCACCTGTCCACTGCTTATCTGATACTGTGGGTTATAGGATTTTGATTCCAGATAGACATCTTTTTTGGACGTGCTTAGGGTCCTATAGGAGGCAAGAAATCCTACTTATCCAAACAGAACATGTTTTCTGTTTGGTGTCTTTTCTCATAAACTGGATCCACTTTCTGTGGATGTTAATTTGGTTTTCTTATCTGTGCTTATTCTGTTAAGACCCAGGTATCCACGGTCTCTGCTTGGTCTGCCTTTATCTTCTAGATTTGAGGCTAAACAATTTGTAAAAGGCATAGAGGGAGAAAAGGACCTGTACCGATTGGCTAGACAGAGGGACAGAGCTGGGAAAGATGTGCAGCAAGTAAGGGTGATAAAGGATAGTGAGGGAAAGGTACTCAGAAGAGAGGGTGATAAAGGATAGTGAGGGAAAGGTACTCACAAGAGAGGAAAGTGTGTTGAGTAGATGTAAAGAGTATTGAGAGACTGATGAATGAAGAGAATGAGAGAGAGAGAAGGTTGGATGATGTGGGGATAGTGAATCAGGAAGTGAAACAGATTAGCAAGGGGGAAGTAAGGACAGCTATGAAGAGGATGAAGAATGGAAAGGCTGTTGGCCCAGATGACATCCCAATGGAAGCATGGTGGTGCTTAGGAGAAATGGCAGTGGAATTTTTAACTAGATTGTTTAATGAAATTTTGGAAAGTCAGAGGATGCCTGAGGAGTGGAGAAAACATGTTTTGGTACCTATCTTTAAGAATAAGGGTGATGTGCAGAGCTGCACTAACTACAGAGGGATAAAATTGATCAGTCACAGCTTGAAGTTATGGGAGAGAGTAGTAGAAGCTAGGTTAAGAAGGGAGGTGATGATTAGTGATCAGCAGTATGGTTTCATGCCAGGAAAGAGCACTACAGATGCGATGTTTGCTCTGAGAGTGTTGTTGGAGAAATACAGAGAAGGTCAGAAGGAGTTGCATTGTGTCTTTGTAGACTTGGCGAAAGCATATGACAGGGTGCCTAGAGAAGAGTTGTGGTATTGTATAAGGAAGTCTGGAGTGGCAGAGAAGTATGTAAGAGTGGTACAGGATATGTACGAGGGTAGTGTGACAGTGGTGAGGACTGCAGTGGGAGTGACAGATCCGTTTAAGGTGGAGGTGGGATTACATCAAGGATCAGCTCTGAGTCCTTTCTTATTTGCAGTGGTGATGGACAGGTTGACAGATGAGATCAGACAGGAGGCCCCGTGGACTATGATGTTTGCAGATGACATTGTGATCTGTAGTGAGAGTGTAGGAATCAGGTTGAGGAGACTCTAGAGAGGTGGAGATATGCTCTAGAGAGCAGAGGAATGAAGGTCAGCAGGGCTAAGACAGAATATATGTGTGTAAATGAGAGGGAGGGTAGAGGAATGGTGAGGATGCAGGGAGTAGAGTTGGTAAAGATGGACAAGTTTAAGTACTTGGGATCAACAGTTCAGAGTAATGGTAAATGTGGAAGAGAGGTGAAGAAGAGAGTACAGGCAGGGTAGAATGGGTGGAGAAGTGTCAGGAGTGATTTGTGACCGACTGGTACCAGTAAGAGTGAAAGGGAAGGTCTACAAGACAGTGAGACCAGCTATGTTATATGGGTTGGAGACAGTGGCATTGACAAAAAGGCAGGAGTCAGAGCTGGATGTGGCAGAGTTAAAGATGTTAAGATTTGCACTCTGTGTGACTAGGATAGATAGGATTAGGAATCAGTATATTAGAGGGTCAGCTCATGTTGGACAATTTGGAGACAAAGCAAGAGAGACGAGATTGCGTTGGTTTGGACATGTGCTGAGGAGGGATGATGGCTATATTGGGAAAAAGATGCTAAGGATGGAGCTGCCAGGTAAGAGGAAAAGAGGAAGGCCTAAGATAAGGTTTATGGACGTGGTGAGAGAGGACATGCAGGCGGTTGGTGTGACTGAGCAAGATGCAGAGGATAGGAAGAAATGGAAAGAGATGATCCGCTGTAGCAACCCCTAACGGTAAAAGCCGAAAGATGATGATGATGATCCTTCATATTAGGCCTCCCAAGAAGCCTGTTCCTCCTCCCTCGGATCTTAATTTTGTTTTGGAAAAATTGACTCTGGCTCCTTTTGAGCCTGCAGCTTCAGCTTTCTTGCAACATTGCTCTTGGAAGACCGTTTTTTTTTTTTTTTTTTGTTAGCCCTTACTTCTGCCAGGTGGGTATTTAAGCTTCAATTCCTTATGGCTTGTCCTCCTCTTTTAGTGTTTCATAAAGACAGGGTGTGCTTGCATACTAATCCTCCTTTTATGCGCAAGGTGGTGAATGAGTTGTCCCTTAAATCACTATGTTGATTTGCTCACTTTTTTTCCTTTTCTGCAGTCTGCCAGTGAAAATGTGCTGCACATGTTGGATGTGCACAGATCACTCCAATTTTATTTGGATAAGACTAAGACTGTTAGGAAATCTGATCAGCTCTTGGTTTCTTATCTCAGGTTCTTGGAATTAGTTGTATCCAAGCAAACTATTTCTTTTTGGATCTCAAAAGCTATTTCTTTTTTGTTATTTTCATGGTAAGAGTCTTCTTTATTCTGTTAAAGCTCATTCTACAACGTGTGTGGCTTCTTCTGGTGCTTTTTTCAAGGGTTTGGATGCTAACTCTTTTCTTGAGGCAGCTTACTGGACTTCTGTGCATACATTTACCAAGCACTACAAGTTTGATGGAATCACTAGAGCTGATTTTGCTAGGGCCATCCTTCATGGCTTCTAGAGGGCTCTGCTGGACGTTCCTCCTCCCAAGATGTTTATCGTGTTTCACTGTTGCAGTCATTACATTTGGGTAATCTGCTGGTAGGTTGCCCTCAGTTGGCCTGATTAACAATGTCTTGGGTCCTGCGTCGGTTGCTGTCCCTTCTTCCATGACATCAGGTCATCAGGGGTATAAAACATGTAGCCGACGCCATTACATCAGTCTTTTCTTGCCGGGCAGTGCCCAAAGCAGAAGCAGTTCACAAGTGCCAGTCGGCGGACTCCTGAAAATTTCATTTTTGAGATTTAGAACCGAAGTCTTCAACTTAAAGCTAAGTCCCCCCCATTGGGGAAACTTTTTCTTGCTCCTTACCGATGTCAGTAAAAGTTAATAATTGTATTACTTGTGGGAAGCAAATACCTCATAAGGATTTTCATTTGTACTGTATTCCTTGCCTAGGCCCTGACCATGACGTACCTTGCTGTCGATTTTGTGCTTTATTTAATCAGTGCACTATTTGTTGTCGGTACATTTTTGCTTCAAAATATTTCGGTTCTCTGTTTAATTATCAAGAAATGACGTTGGTTAGCCATCCGACTACGGGAATACTGAAAAATCGCAAAGAAAAAGACAGAGACAGGCCGTTGAGGTCCAAAACTGCCGACGACGCTTCTCCTAAGCCAGTCGCCAGTTTGCCAGTACTCAGTGAGGTGCTTTCGCAGCCCCTGATACCTGCTACTTCTGATTCGCAGGCCTCTACTGAGACCCATTCGGAGTCCGGTATGCCGCGAGATGCTTCACATATGGAACCCACGGATGTCTCTACCTTGGATGGATCCGGAGCCGCAGAGCAGGCACCAGCTTCTGAGGGTGTATTCAGGCTTACAGACTTTCATATTAAACCGACTCCAACGTCAATGCTAAGGCCTAAATCTTGATCTATGTCTAAAAAACCCGACGCCTAGGCCACATGTTCAGGCCCCTATGCCTAAAAAACAAATGATCAAAATGGCTGAAGATTTAATTGGGTAGTCAACCCCCCCCCCCCTCCAAGAGGCCTAGGATTGAATTGGACTATGAATCTTCTGAACAGAACTCTGTTTCTTTCTGACTCTTCTAATGATCTGGATTTGTCCATACCTACTTATGAGGACTCTCATGCAGAGGATTCCATTCCCTCTGCTTCTCCGCCTGAGGATTTCTCTTTTGGGGAAACTTTACATACCTTAAGGGAGCATTTCCACTGGGAAAGTCAGGATTTCTCTGAATCCAAAAAGAGGCTTAGGGATTTTCTTCTTCTTCCTCAGCATAGGCCTTTGGCTATACCTCCTGTACTAGATATTGTTGATATGTTTTCGGAATCCAGTATGGCCCCTGATTCCTTGCCTCCAGCCCCTAGCAATCCAGATAGGTACTACAGGGTTCCTGAGTCCCACAAATTCCTTTTCAAAAATCCTGTTGCAGACCCTGAAACCATTTCTCAGGGGCCCAATGGCATTTAGGCTTCTACTGCTAAAAATCCTACCCCTTCTGATGGAGACTCCAGGGCGCTGAATTGATGGGGTAAAAAGGTTTATACTTCTGCACCCTTAGCAATCAGGGCTTTAAACTGTCAATTCCATATGCTAAAATATCAACAACATATGGGACTGCTTAACTCATTCACTCTGGAGCACCTCAGGAAAAGCTGCCTGCTTAATTCCACCATAGGAACAACAGTGCAGCCTGAGCTCATTTTCAGAAAATCCATTTGTAACACCATACAGAAAACAAATGTTCATAACTCTTTAACTGTAAGAGCTAGACTAAAAATGTAAACGCGAAAGTTGTTCAGCAGACATTGCCCTTTCCAACAGTGTAAATGTTGATATTGCATATCAAAGTCATTATTAAATATTTGGCAAGGAAGGCTGATATTGTGCATATTTTTTACCTTTTTGGAAAAGCAAAGCACAATATCTTGGTCAGTGTACCATGCAGACCCATACAATTTGAATTTAATGTGTTAATATGAATGTCATCTTTAAAATGATACATTAACCATTACTGTGGGATGCTCCTTTCTTGAGATATTCACATAAATATGATTAATATATTATTTATCATAATTGTTAAATAAACAAAGCATAATATCTCATCACCTGTAACAGACAGAGCCTGCATATCAGTGTAGAAGTTGTACAACTGAATGTCAGCTTCAAAATGATGCATCATTTGTGTGATCACCATGTTCCCTTGCAAAGATACGAGTATAATAATGAGAAGTATTGTAAATGTATAATTTTCATAATCGTACAAGACTAAACAAACTGTGATATCCGTACATGTGTACAGTGCACAGACACAGTTCTTTTACCATGTTGTAAGGAGTAACACTATCTTCAAAATGAGGTATTAATTGGCACACTGACATGCTCCCTTGCAAAGTTATTTACCAAAATATGAAAATAATAGTTTCCATAACCTAATTCCAATCAACTTTGATATCTGCACATGTGTCCAACATACAGGCACAGTTATTTTACCATGTTGGAACCAGCAATACTGTCTTCAAAATGAGGTATTACTTGGCACATTCAGATGCTCCCTTACAAAGTCATTTACCAAAATATGAAAAAAAAATCATAACTTCCATAACCCAAGTCCAAAACAAACTTGGATATCTGCACGTGTGCAACATACAGGCAGTTTGTTTACCATGTTGGAACTATCATTATTGTCTTCAAAATGAAGTATTACTTGGCACACTGACATGCTCCCGTACAAAGTTATTTACCAAAATATGAAAAAATCATAAATTTCCATAACCTAAGTCCTAACAAAACTGATATATATACATGTGTACAGCATTCAGAAGCAGTTGTTTTACCATGTAGACACATGATTGTGAATATACGCATTCTTGGTGTAGCCAACATACTGCTGAATGGGTACATTTAAAGAGAAAAAGCAAGGTAAGGACCACCACTCCACTAATGAACCCAGGACAGGCATGGGACAGTGGTAGGCAAGGCCATCTCATCGGTCTGATAACTGTGCTGGCTACTCACTCAGACAGCCGATTACACTGCAGTCTCACAACCTCCTTCTGTGTCAGCAGTCTGCCTTACCTATGCCTTTTCCCCTTACATGTGTCCATTCAGCAGTGGACTTAAGGGATCAATTTCTGTATTTGTAAGCCCTTCCTGTCATCTAACTCTACACATGCCTGATAAAAGCAGACTAAAAAAATGAAGTATTGTAGGATGGTCACTGACATATTACATTGTACGTGGTAGCACTCTCCTAAAACAGTTCTTTCTCAGCATCCTCGCCAGCTCCTTACCACAGTTATTTGCCAAACTCAGAGAAATATATTTTACACAACATATTTCATAATAGTGTTTTACTTACTATACTGGTCCTACTTGGTCGTGGGTATTTTCCATTCTTCTCACAAGCTGCATGTTGGCAATCCTGCTCTCCTCACGCCATTGTGGAGGTCGGTCAAGAACAATGCAATTCCCTCCTCAGTTAGGTGAACGCCATCCCCTCTGAACAGATGAACATCTTCCACGGTGATGATGTTATGGCAGATTGTAGATCCGCCGACCCTGTGCATCAAACTCACTAATTGCTGCCCTCATCTTCATACATTTACTACCCTCACCTACATACATTGACCACACCTGAAGGGGGGGGGGACTGAGTGGAGAGCTACACCAAGACAACATGTGAAAAGACCCAGACTGACCCAGGCTCTGTCTTTTTGCATGTGTCCTTTCCCAGGTGGAAACACTGCATCACAGTGGCACCGGCAAGGCCATGCTTACCTAAGACAGCAGCACTATGGGACTGAGCTGAAGAGTCTCCATTATTTCCCTACCAACATCTTCATTACTACATGTTATACACATGTTCCTAAGTGAAACATTCACCCAAATGACCCCTTCAGGAAAATATTGAGATACGCACAATCACCAAAATTGTGTGTATATATATATACACACATGCTTGTGACCAATGTATATATGTGCAAGTACATTATGTACATACATACATGTATATCCATATACACACATATGTACAAATGTGTGTATGTATGTATATATATATATATATATATATATATATATATATAGCAAGAAAAAAATCAGGGGTTTAGGAGGGTAGGCAGTTGAAGAAGAATGAGGGTGGTTGCTTGCAATGTCTCCAAGCAGAGAAAAAAAACACAACCTGGCTTGTGCATTCATCAGAGTGATAACGACTTGTACGTATGTGAATAACAGTGACAGCAGCTGAGACTTTTCTCAGAAAAATGATAATGACTCACTGCTATATTGTAATTGCACGTACTGCTAATGTGATAAGGACCTTCCTTTCATTACTGCAAAGGTGTGCATGTTGAGACACAGGTGATAATTGCTGCACGTGACCTGTTGAGTAGGCATCCATTATATTACATTGTGCAGCTGTTATGTAACACAAATTCATCATCAGTAAGGAGAAGACCCGAGTCAGTCAAATAGTATAACACTTAGATATTACTGAGCCCTTCCTCCCACCTAAATTCCATACGACTGACAAAGCCAGGAGAAATGCACAAAAAAATATGATAGCTCCATGCTGTCAGTAGTCACCTAGTGATAACCTTTATCTCACTCAGGCAGTATAATCACAAATAGAATAATACAAGCAAAAGTGATGTAAACCAAATATAATTTGCAGACTGACTTTCTATATGTCCCCAGTAACCCCTCCAGTTGTTTGTATTCTGTATAATTCTGTATATGCAGGCACCAAAATGACACAAATTGGCCCAACAGTCACTTCAGCAGCTAATATGATGCAGGAAATGATGCAAGATAAGGATGAAGAATAAAACAAATTTGAGTTCAAATGTATTTAGATGTTTTTACAAAAAACACTGGTAACAAAAGGAATTAGAAATAACATACTGAAATGCAAATAACACACAAAACAAATTAATAATAGATCAATCATTTATGTTCATCCCACACCACTGAATGCCATGGCAAAGACTTTGGTGCCCATCTGAAGCTGAACAGTGACAAGAACTCATGGAGCCATTGTGTTAACAAGTTCCACAGGTGAGCAGCTTGATAGAAAAATGTGTGATGCCCAGATGTCTCAAAGTTGACCTGTGGAAAATTCTACAGCTTATCAGAGGCCAAGCACAGTACAACAAGCTCCTTCTGGTCACAAATGGAAGAGTATTTCATTTTGCATTCACCCTACTGCACATTTCTTTCTCTCTGGCTAAAAAACAGTAATTCAATCAGAGGAACATTCTACATAAACTGATGGGCATTACAGCTTTATTTGGAGTGCTTCACAACAAATTGGAGCAATCACAAATAATAGGTTACAAATGGGGACAATTAATTGAAAAAATATGATTATTTTCAGAAGATGTTATATTGTACATTACTAACCAAGAAAAAATGGTACACTTGGATAATCAGTTTATTGAGAAAATTCAATCAATTAGCTGTTTATAAGATCAATGAGACCAATACAAAAGCAATTGTAATAAGCTATGTGCCTGCACATGATGGTACAGGCATTCCTGTTTCTTTGGGGTAGGAAAACATGAGAAGTCTAGGCATATGGTTAATGAAAACCACCCAATGTGTGGCAAAAGAAAGAGAAAGAACAAACACAGGAAATAATTAATAAACGTAGGCAGTAGAAAGTATTGTCTATGGAGACTGATAGTAAAATATAAGATTTACTATACCGTGCAAAATGGTATAAATGGGGAGGAGACTGTTGGTATGTATGTTATGTAATCTGAAAGAATTAAAACACTGTGGGGTGGGATGGTAATTATGTCTAGTTCAGGTAGTTATAGATTTTTACTTATATTTTTACTTTTTCTTTGTTTTTCCCTAATTCTGACTTAAATATCTTGCTTATAAATAAGAATTCAGAAATATATAATATCTAGGCAGAATAATGGACATATTAGTAATAAATCTGAAACTCAGATGAAAAATTATTTCATACATTTTATCAGGAACAAAAACTCATAAAAATAATGGAGGTCTTTAAAAAATGCAAGCCATTCTAACCGCAAAAAATGGTTATACAGCCAATAGAAAACCAGCAACAAGAAGAAATAAATAAGATACTCTTCCAGGATATTAGAGCCCTGCAAGAAAGGGTCAGAGCATTGACTGAAAATGTATACCTGCAAAAAAGCCAGAGGACTCTGTCTCTGAAAGAGAGAGAAACAATAGTAAAATTGGAACACATAAATGTTCATGACAATGAAAATAAAAAGACAAAGGTATTAAAAGGTTGGTGGATAACCTTGGCTAACAAAAGGGCTGTCAAAGTAAAACGGAGAACAAAATTATTGGTTTTCCAAAAGACTATCTGAAATAATAACTGTTCAAACGTTATTGCAGAGCAACAATACTGACAAAGGTACACAGTACACACTCGGTAAAGCAGTAAAGTACATAGAGTGCAGCAAGCAATACTACAGCTTTGCTGGTGCAGAGAAGTATGGAGGGGGTAGTACCACAGCTGATAAGGGATGGTAACTTATGTTTTGATGCACACAGAGCATTAAAAGCATCTATTTGCAAGATGAAGTCATTTCTGGAGCAAGCAAGCAAACTTTGGCTAGAAGCTATAAAACGGTGTAGCCTTTTAGTAAATTCTAAATCGGAAATTCCCATCTATTATATAATATAAAGAATACCCAGTTATCTTCTTTAGCCCATTTTAACTGTCCCTAATTGTCTCCAGTATTATTACTTTCCAACTGGCCAAACTTACAGATGAAGGGGGGTTCTAAGTACACATTTCTTGGTGTGGGTAATTTATTTGCACACAATACAGTTTACAAAACACAACATTAGATATACAACCCCTTACAATTTCAGATACATGTTTCCTCTATCAGAGAGAAAGGACGGCTGTGCAGTCACAAAAATTGTGCCAGAACATATTTTCAAAATGCATCCTCAACAAAGGTAGACCCCCTTCACAAGAAAATAAAATACACAGAAGAATTATCACCAAATACTAATTAAGTAACTCCTAACTCTGCAACTAGTGCATCTAGCAGCTAGGCAGGACACAATCTTTTCATGTGTTTGACATCATGAAGAAAAAAAAAACATGATCGTCACCACAAATGCTTGATTTCAAGCCTGACCCGGGATCTGTTCAGAGACGTATGTTATGCAAGTAGAAATTACAGGAATACCACCAGTGGGGAAATCAAATTTACAAGCACTTAGAGAGTTGAGTGTGCCATACAGATTGGAATGAGTGAAGTGCTATTCAAAGTATGCATATGCCAAGTTGGTCTAGAGAGGGGTGAGCCAAAACAGTAAGTAATTATACATTGTTTAACTTCCCATTCCATGAAAAGCTAATGGACTATTTTCTGTATGTGGTGGAATTAATGTAGCAAATCAGCTGAGCAATATGAGAAGGGTGGTAGAGTAGGTGTGCTTATCTAGAAGAAAGGATTATACAACATGGATATGCAAGGTGCAGGATTTAACCATTATTGTGATTTCTGGTCAATAGAGAAAATGAGTCATGAGATATGAGTGATATAGAAATCCTGCTAAAGACTATTACATAGGTAAAAAATAAGATTTGGTAAACCAATATTAAATGATGATAGGAATGTGTTATCTAAAGGTGAGGGACAGGACATCAGAGAGTATATAGGCCTCCAGCAGAAGCACAAAACAGGAATCCTAACTGACTATTGGCTGAGACATCAAAAACCATATAATAGCCTGGACAGAAGTAAAGTTTAAGGAATTATTTTCAGGAAGTCGGTTATGAAATATCAGCTTGGCCTTCTCAGTAACAGATCAGGTCAAAAAACCGGTGGAGATGCAATAATTCTAGTAAAAAAGAAATGTCATAAATAAACAACAAAATTAATAGGTGTGAATGCATCTGTGTGTGAAGATGCCCCAAACTAGCTTTTAACTAAGCTGGTCATAAGCAGCCATATACAGTTACTGAAAACTATATTTCCCTTGCCCAACCACTGAAAACACCATACCTGACATCCTAAAATTGGCTAATAGAGGCAATACAATGATCACAGGAGACTTTAGTCCCTGGACCCTTCAACATCTGCACTATTGTGCAATAATCACAGACAAAGGCAAAAACTAATGAGTAAAAAGACGCAGAATCATGAACAGATTTTAAATATCCATATTGCATATTTAGAAAGTTGCTAGAATAACAGGGTTTGCTAAAAAACAGAAAGTTGCCATTACTGAGTGTGCAAAGGATTATGGGATGCGTTCGTTACCGAAGTGCTCTACCAGTTGAAAATGCCGGTGTTCTAGTTGCGGTTATACATGGAACTGGTTAGCACCTGGAACTACAAAAAAAAAATAATATGGAGGACAGCAGCAAAAGTAGAACATTTCTGCTTTCTGTTTAAAGTTTTTTTGCAGGATGCAAACCGACTTGTTCCCCTCCACTGTGTAAGGCAAGCTCCCACCCCCTCTTACGCTTGCTAACAGCACAGTCCACACCAAGACAAGAGGTTTAGAAACTGGATGCATTTCTTAAATGCCTCTTCCTATGATGTTGAAAATTGACAAGTTGAAGTACATGAGTTGACTATAGTGTGACCGCCACTATTTACCATTAGCTATAAATGTAATCGACACACTCATGCAGGGTCATTCAGCCCAGTAATGTCATTACACCATCTTATTTCCAATTCAACATGTATCAGTGAACAAATACTGCAAGTCTGACTTCCTCAACGTACAAAAAGTACACCTACTGGTAGAAAAGACAACCTCTTTAACACAACACAATTTGTAAACCGTATGTACGGCCAGACATTTAAAAACAAAAATCAATTACTGTGTAGTCACACAAGTATTTATTCACAAAACTCAGAAGACTGTTCTTCGGGGCTAACTCTACAGCTTGGCTTGTTTAGCCTTACAGAATGTCAACAGAGCGACAAATCAAACCCACGTTTATGGGGCACACTTCCAAAGCTAGTAGTTAAATTATCAACACGTCGTTTTATTTTCAGCTCAAGAACTATCTCCGTTCATATGCTATCGTCTTATATATATTTGCAGTATTACCAAAAATACTTTCTTACGTAGCTGTCTTAGCAGCTTAAAAAAAGAGAACAAAGAGAACAAAATGGAGAGCTTATGAGTTCGAGCTGATCCAAGATGTAAAACTTTGCACTAACCATTGCCTGGCTATACCCCACGTACACACTCTTAACTATACATGTACAATAATCCTGCTCAGTATCCTTAACTCCTATTTGGAACTAAAACTGGATCACAGACATCGCTACTTACCATTGTCTTCTATGTCAGTCACATCTTGGTTCCCCGTTGAACCCAGAGAGAGATCGTTTTGAGCAGACATTATGATTATTTAACTACTACAATTCTTTTCCCTATTTTTGTTAACTTTTCCCCATCCTGTTGCAACTGTTTGCTCTTACATCCCTTCCCCACCTTCAGACACAGCCCACAGCTGTATTGTAGACTCAGAAACCGGTAGATAGACAGAAATGGATGTTCTGTCCAAATAAATTGCAGGATCCAGTAGCAATAAAGTCTGAAAATATCAGAAAAATGAAAGGGGATTGCTACTGCTGAACCCTGTATTTATTTGGACAGATCAAAGAAAACTTAGATTGGGGGTGGAGGTGTTATGCAAATGACTGCTTGACATGGAAAAATCTGATTGGCTGCCACCACTTGCTACTTGCAATGTATAGAAAATCTGCTTACTAATATACACAGCCGATTTTTTCCAGAAAGTTAAATGCAAACATTATGTAACTCCACAATGAAAAGTAAGTTGAGAAAGTAACTGAAAAAGCTCAGGTACTTTTTCAACTTACTTTTTAAAAGTGGAGCTGCAATATGACTGTAAAGTTAGATGCGCTTGTGGAAGGGACTTGGCTATAACTGCATACAATTAATACCTTCTCACAGCGCACTCGGATGTAAGCACAGAGGCGCTGTGAGAAGGTACTCGGGGTTAATGAGTACAGAAAATGATGTTTATTTCTGACTGTGTGGAGAATAAAGATTTGCAGGATTTATTGCATTCAGCTGAATAAGTTGGCAAACATACTTTGCAATGTGGTTTTGATTCCTTAGAGGCCTCTTGTTAGGGCTGCTGTTACTGGGTCTGTGCTTTGAAGGCATACTTAGCTTAAGGAGCAATCTCTGCCTGATTATGTTAAAGCAAAACTTTTGGATACTCCTTTACAGCAGGACTGCTTTTTTGGCAATAAGGCTGAAGAAGTTCTAAAAAAAATGGAAGATAAAGCTAAATCTTTGCAAACTGTGAAAGATTTCTTACAAGTGCAACCGCCTAGATTTAGTAGGCATTGGCCTACAAAGAACTGGTCCTTTCCAGCTCCTTCGAGAGCCACTACGGCCAAACCCAGACATTCCAAAACCACCAGGTTTCAGTCCCAAGGGACCTTCAGAATTAAGCAATGGGGTGCTTCCACTTCCAAATCTGGAAACAACAGGTACCACCCTATGGTAAACAGTCTCGATGACTTCCCTTTGAAATTACCAAGCACTTAACTCTTAGCCGCCCCTTTGGGGGGAAAACTGGTTCTTCATTCAAGAAACTGGCAACTTATAACCCAGGACAAATGGGTTTTAAATATAGTGTCGCAGGGATACAGATTTCATTTCCACATGCTGCCAACTCCAAACGGGTGGCCAGACCTGCCCCCAAATCAGTGGGCAGAGGCTCAGAAACAATTAACATGGGGGCTATTCAGCTAGTACCAGAGAGGAAAAGGGACAAGGTTTCTGTTCCATACTTTTCTTGGTACCCAAAAAAGACAAATCATGGCGTCCAATTCTGGACCGGTCTACTCTAATAAACACCTTTCTGGACATTCCAAAATTCAAGATGCTGACTTCACCAGTTACTTCCTATGCTAGGCAAGGATGCCTGGTTGGCAACTCTCGACTTAAGAGGTTTACCTGCATATCCCAATCGGGGAATCTTGCAGAAGATTCCTACGCTTCAAAGCAGGCTGCGTGCATTATCAGTTCTCTGCACTACCCTTTGGCTTGTCTACTGCACCCATGGTATTTGCCTGGCTCCAGTAATTGCATTTTGCAGGCAAAGAAATATTCAGATATATCCATACCTGGACAATTGTCTAATTCATGCAGAAAACCAGGCCATTCTTCTAAAACATCTGGCATTTGTAAAAAGACTTCTAACCTGTCTAGGGTACACCATAAACGAAAATAAATCTCAACTGGTACCCTAAAAAAAATTACATTCCTGGGTGCAAGCTTGAATAGAACTGCCCAGATGGCTTTCCTTACGCCAGAAAAGCAAATTCATTTGGTGACTTACTTCAAACAGATGGCCACAAAAACCCTGTTATCTGCAAGGCAAATACTGCAAGCCTTGGGGTTCATGGCCTCATGTGTTCTTCTAATTCCATATGCAAGACTGCATATGAGGAAACTTCAGTGGTACTTAAAAAGTTTATGGAGTCAACATTGTCACAGCCTGGAAACAATGATTCCTATCATACCTTGCCTGCATCTAGAGTTCCTATGGTGGGCAGAGGCCTGCCACCAAAACAAGGGACTGCCATTCACACCATCCCCTGCCGCCCAAACCCTAACTACAGATGCATCAGACTATGCATGGGGGGCTTATCTGGCAAGAAAGTGCATTCAGGGAAAATGGAGCGCAACTCAAATGCACCTTCATATCAATCAAAAAGAAATGCTAGCTGTACAGAATGCGCTGACAGCCTTCAAGAACTACCTTCATCCAGGACAATTACTGTTAAAGATGGACAACACCACGGTTATGAGGTACATAAACAAGCAGGGGGATACACATTCCTACCCCCTCTGCAGACTAGCCATGGCATTATGGAACACGGCCTTGAGCTACCAAGTACAACTACAAGCTCAATTCCTGCCAGGAAAGCAGAATGTTCTGGCAGACGAACTAAGCAGAAATCTCATGGACCCTCACGAATGGAAACTGGAACCACGGATTTTCAACATGTTGATATGCAAATGGGGGAGCCCAGACATAGATCTTTTTGCCTCACCCCAGAACTACCAGTTGGACAAATTTTGCACAAGAACTCATCATAAAAAAGCCTGGAAAGTGGATGTTCTGTCCTTCAGCTCAGTCTATGCCTTTCCCCAAAGTTCTACTAAAAGTCAAACAGGACAAACCAAAAATGATTTTGATTGCTCCAGACTGGCCTCGCCAACACTAGTATCCACTCCTGCTCAGTGTGTCACACATTTGTCTGACACCTGCCTCAGACACCTTCCTTAAAGTCTCAGCAGGAGAACCAAATTCTGCACCCTCAACTCCAAACATTGAATTTTGCAGCTTGGCTAATTGCTTAAATTCACCCTTAGCATCCCTCAGCAAACCTGTGGTGGATGTCATTTTGGAGGCGAGAAGACCTAGTACTAGAAAATCTTATGCTGACAAATGGAAAATATTCTATGCCTGGAATCAATCTCAAGGGATGAGCACAGCAGTGCCCAGTTTGCCTCAGATTTTGCAATACTTAACTGAGATGCTTCATAAGGACCTGTCTTTTTCTTCCATAAAAATCCATGCCTCAGCCATTTCAGCTCATTACAACACAGACCCCCTCCCCCTCTTCTCTCATCTTCTTCTAAAGCAGTATCTCAGAGGGGCCAAAAACTTGAGACCACCCAGGAGAGCTCCAACCCCTGCCTGGGACCTTAACTTTTTAATTGGAGAAACTCACTCTACCTCCTTTCGAGTCAGCTGCAACTGCAAACTTAAAATTTCTTTCCTGGAAAACAGCCTTCATTTTAGCAATCACTTCAGCTAGAAGGATATCTGAATTACAGGCCCTTATGGCAGTGGAGCATTTCATCATCTTTCATGTGGACAGGGTGTCACTCAGGACCAATCCATCATTCATGCTCAAGGTGGTATCCAGTGTGGCTCTTAATCAGTCCATTCATTTGCCAACTTTCTTTCCCAATCCACAGAACAAGGGAGATTCTGCATTCATTGGATGTACACAGACAACTTAGATTCTACTTGGACAGGACTAAATCTCAAAGAAAATCTGAACTGCTGGTAGCATTTGCTGCAGGGGGATAAGCCATTGTATTCATTTCTGTTATAAGCACCATGGAAAACCTATCCCCCAGGGGATCGGATTTCATTCCACCAGGGCTGCGTCTACTTCAGCAGCCTTTCTAAGAGGTGTTTCTACCAGGGATATTCTAGAAGCTGATACCTGGAGTTCAGTTCATACTTTCACCAAGCATCATCACTTACCAATTTTCTCTAAATCCAGAGCTGGCTTTGCCACTGCTGTTTTGCAGGGCCTTATAGCTGGTCCTAATGCTGTATAAGTCCATCCTCCCAACCTTAGCTGTGGGAATCTACCCAAATATAATGAGTGCAACAGTGAAACACGACAAACATAGTACAGTTGTGTACACTTACCGTAAATGTAGATGTTAGAGTGTATTCACTGTTGCAGTCCTGGTTACCCTCCCTTCAGCCCCCTTTTACTATACCTCTTCTTTCTTTTATTATGCTTAAAAGCCTTTTTGGTGTATTTGCTTTTGTTTGGAGGTATATTTGTGTGTTTCTTTTATTTATATATATATATATATATATATATATATATATATATATATATATATATATATATTTTGCTCCCCATTTGGGGGGGCACCTGACATCTGGGGCAAGAAAAACTGATGGCGTCGGCTGCATGTTTTATACCCCTGATGACCTGACGTCATGGAGGAAGGGACAGCAACCGACGCAGGACCCAAGACTTTGTTAATCAGGCCGACTAAGGGCAACCTGCCAGCAGATTACCCAAGTGAAATATCTGCAACAGTGAATACACTCTAACATCTACATTTATGGTAAGTGTACACAACTGTACTTTTCTTCCTCAGCTTTGGCAGTCTCTCTAATGTTGTGAATACTGCAATAGTTAAATGAAAGAAGATAGTACAGTTGTGTAAAATTTCACAACAGCAGTAGATGTCCTTCAGTTCACTGTTGCAGTATTCACTCCCCCCTGCCCCCCACCCCACCCTGGTCCATTTCTCTTCTGGATGTACTGATTACTTTTTCTTTTCCTTGGACTGGCATTCCTGCTGGGGGTCTCAGTTCTGAGGATAGTACGTCTGGACATCACCTTTGTCCTACAGTAATCAAGGACCATATGTGTGATGTAGAGCGTACCTTAAAGCACCCTAAAGGCTTTGGTATACTGGTCGGACGTCAAGCCACCCTTGGCAGGGGATCCCTAATGTTATGCATACTACAGCAGTGACGAGAAGGACATCCTACCATTATAAGATTTTACACAGCTGTACTGTCCTTGTACATATCCATAAACCACCAGAAGTCATTTTCTTCAAATGACATGACACAAACCCATTCATTTTTTGGATATCACCTAGATGCAACTAGTGTTCCTTTCTCCAGACAGAATTTAGACATTAAGGGATGCCATCCTAACTCTCCTCCACATCAGTTGTCCTACAGCTGCCTTAGTCCTCAGATATCTGGGACTAATGGCTTCATCTGTTCTATTGGTGCAGTTTGTCTCTTTCCACTTGAGGATTCCTGCAGCCTGCAGTGGCTTTTTAAACGCTCAGTGGTTTGTAGTTTATCTGCTTCTTTCAGTCCCTATTGTCATAACCAGTCTTTGCAAGGAACAGTTATGATGGTGGCTAAAATCCCTCTTTTCATTCTAGGAGACCCTTTGGTATTCAACCACCAGCATAATAATGACCACAGATGCCTTCTCCTTGAGGCATTGCAGTGGAGGATTGCCCATGGATTATGGAGTCCAGAAGAAGCCAAGCGTCCACATCATTGTTTTGAAGATGTGAGCAGTCTTTGCATTGCAGGAACTACAAGACTTCCTCCCTCCAGCAATGATTTCTCTCCAAACAGGCAATATGATAGTTGCTTTTGGTACATCAACAAGCAAGGGGGAAACAGTTATTACCTTTTATATCGAGAAACAATGAGAATATGGCAGTGTGCAATTGATTTGCATCACATTGTAATTGCAGCACACTTATCCAGGAAGACCATTTGCCTTTGGGTAGAGTAAGCAGGACCAGTCACATGCCTCGCAAGTGAAATCTCAATCCAGAGATGGCACAACAGATTGCCACTTGCTGTGGCTATCTTGATATATTCTGTTTGCTTCCCCATCCGACACCAAATGCAGAAAGCTCTTTGCCATGCTACCTCCATAGGGTCAGTCCCTAAGAGACAACTCTAGTCAAGCAGTGGCCTCTTGGGCTATTTTATGCTTATTCCCCCATCGACTATGGCCCCCAGATTTCTGAAGAAAGTGATTAAATGCAAAGCTACTATTATCCTTATTGCCCCAGGCAAATTTGTTTCTGCCTTCTAAGGCATCACTTCTGGGAACCCACCTGAATTGTTGATATTGTACAAGACCTGCTTTCCCACCCATGTAGGACACCTCACCCAGACCATCACATCCTCAAACTAACCACATAACTTCTCCACTTTCAATAAATGGCAGTACTTTAGCCTTATCCAGTGATGTAGTTAAGATTCCATCTCCTTTCCAGATGGAATCTAGTCACAAGCATTATTGTGGGAAGTGGAAATGCTTTGTGATCTGCGCATCTTCACGAGACATTCTTTCTGACTAATGTGCAATTCTGGTTCCAGCTTTTCTGCAATTAAAATACTCATTTAAAATTTTTGAATCATGAAGTCCACTTTCTGGCTTTTTATAAACTCTGCAATACCTTTCTGAAGGGAGTCTCCCTACTTTGTCCCCAAATTAGCAAACCAGTGACTCCATGTGATCTCATCTTTGTACTGAAAGCTTTAACAGAGTCACCATTTGAAATGGCGTCCTCTTGGTTACACTCCTGGAAACTTTGTTCTTTGCTGCTGTCACATCTGTGAGTATTCAAGTTCATAGGTAGGTACTAGGCTATTGGCCCTAGGGCCTATAATAAGCCTAGCCAAAGGTACCCTGGCTTTCGCCACCCAAGAAAATTATTTTCCTGTGCCACTGTCGAGCAGAGACACAGAAGTGATCCCCGGGGTGAATTTCCTATCTCCCATCCAATCATCAAGATTTTTCTTGAAGAGTGCTAATGAGGAGCTTTGTTTGATATAGATAGGCAGTTTGTTCCAGAGTATGGGAAGTCTCTGGGACAGGAATGTATCCCTCCAGCATGTTCTGTTTATTGTGGTGACGAGGTTTAGGTCCCTAGAGCGTGTAGCTCGTAGGGATTGGGATTTCTTTAAGTGGAGCATGTCTAAAAGCTCTGGGTTTGACATAGCTTTGTGTGTTAGGCAGAGATCGCCTCTGAGTAGGCGATATGCAACGGAGTAAAGCTGCAGTTTTTTGAGACTGTCTGCATAGGGCATCTCTTTGAGGCCGGTAATCCTCTTTGTGAGGTATTTCTGTGGCCTTTCCAGTTGTTGATGTCTTGTGAGATACATACCAAAAGGGGCATTGTACTCTATAATGGGTCTAATGAGTGACGAGTAGAGGGGAACAATGACCTCTTTTTTCCTGGATGAGAAACCTTTTGTGATGAGGTGTGCCACATAGGATTTCCTGACTACTGTGGCAATGTGATTATCAAAGGAGAGACTACTGTCCAACTGTGTCCCAAGGTCTCTTATCACACTTTTGGTGTTAAGTAGACTACCACCTATGTGGTAGTTCATGGGTACTGAGTTTTTACCAAAAGGAATGACAATGCACTTTTTGGCATTGAGCTTGAGGCCATGGCTTTGACTCCAGGCATCTGTCTCAGCAAGGCCCTTTTGTAGGATGTCCACATCTTTTGGAGTTTTTATTATGGTTCCTAGTTTGCAGTCATCTGCGAACTTTGTTAGCCAAAGACCTTCTGTGTTGTCCTGTACTTCAGAGAAGTAGATACCAAACAGGTTACACACACTATTTTCTACAGCTCCTTCATTTAGTGTTTCACAAGGACCGTGTCCTTGTGTACTAATTTCTCTCTCCTTCTCAAGGTGGTTTCCAAAGCAAATATAAACCAGCCAATTCAATTCCTAGTCTTTTTTTCTAAATCATTTGAATAAAGGCAAATATATCTTGCATACCCTGGACATACATAGGCAACATGAATTTGACATCCACAGAACAAAATCCTTCAGGAAAAACTCACAGCTTTTTGTTTCTTTTACAAGCAATAAACTAGGGTTGCATGTCCTTAAGTCACCCTCTCTTAATTAGCTTTCAGATTGCATTTTCTATGGTTACTCTGTTCTAAGTCTTCTGTCAACATGCAAGCACACTTCACTCCAGCAGATCTGTTGCCACTTCAGCAGCTTTTAGAAATTGTTCAGTTGATGACATTTGTTCTGCAGTAACATGGTCTGCTTTGCATACCTTTCAATATTACAAATTAGATGTTGTATCGAGGTGCGGGGGGGGGGGGTCCTTTGTGAGCCTCTGTTCTCAGAGGTCTCCTGTCATGTTGCCACCAAGGTACCCTGTAACTGGGGATTCTGACCCATAAGTCGGATAGGATGGAATGAATAAGATAGCATAATTATGGATCCTTTTATTCAATCCATCTAGTATGACAACCGACACTCTTGTCTCCTTTCAAATCTGTCACCTTGTAATAACTGAATGACATTTCCATTTTTGTTTTTGTCTACTTTAAATCCACCTTCAATAATTGGTGCCATACTTGATCTGAAGTATTTTCACATACAAGAGCACTATCAGAAAGTAATTTCTAAAGGGACTCTACGGTGGATCACTAGTTTTGCCAGCTCAGATCCATCAAACATCTTGAGGACCCATGAGTTGTATTACAGGGATGTGATTGATAGGATCCATTGTTGTGTAAGTGCATAACTACTTTTATAACTCGCATTCACTAACCTGGGTAGAATGCTGCTCTAAATGGACATTTTTCAGGTTCTGCTCAGGAGACACTACAAGCAGCTTGATGTACTACGTTACACACCACAATATACAAGAATAACATGGGAATGGACTAATTTCTCCTCTAATTTTCTCTCCTTGAAAGTACTTAAGGCTGTGAAGATGTTTGGTGAAGGGGCTTTTGTTATAGGCTCAGTCAGTACAAGATGGTAGAATCATATTATTCAAAACCCTTAAAATCTGAGGAAACTTCTCCCAACAAAACAGCATTAAACACATGCAGGCAAGGTGTTATTTTTACTGCAGCAGCCTGAGCACACAGTATCTTCAGGATTACTCCTTGATTTTGCCTTTTCTCCTTGTGTGCAAGAAAGGCAGTGCTGTCTCATAAAGTCTCTTTCGAAATATTGTCTGACTTTGGTCAACACCAGACTGGATCCATTTAATTTTTTAACTTTTTATGAAAACAAACACTTAGGATTATACTTAACAAGTTTGACCAGGAAAAAGGTTAGCTCTTGGTACAGTAGGTCTTTGCTAAGAAGCCAAGGCCCTGGTAGACTGGGCCGTGACTCTTCCTGGAATAGTTTTGTTATGGTGAGTGTGATGGCCTCTCTTTACCTCAGGTCAGTAATCAAGTAGCCTCAATCCTCACTACTGACGCCAGTGAGAGATGGTTATTAAGAACAGGAATGGATTTATGCAGCATTTTCAAATGTAGCTCTCTGCATCAAGCACAGTTTCCCCCAAGAGCACAGAGAACATGTTCTCGACCTGGGTCTCCCCAGATCCCAAACAAGACTCACTTTGGAACACTGTGTCCCAGTTGCAAGTAGCTTACTTACCCATACCTGGGTATTTGACTTACACACACACACACACACACACACACACAGACACACACACAGACACACCTGAGAAAGGCTGGTACAGATTTACTAGCTGCACCCATTCTGCCCAGACTATAAGATAATCACGCCACAAACAGTCAACTACTCTCAGGGTCTTACAAGGTATTCAGTTATACTGAGTAAAATCAGTACTATTATAAATGGGAGAGTGTAACCAAAGCAGCAAGGCTTTTTTTTTTTTAGAGTGGGCAATCCATTACTAAAATAAGCATAAGCACTCTGAAGATGTTAAATGTATTCTGTGAAAGACCAGCCACAATGAAAGGTATAAAATATTTAATAATAAATGATAAAATAGAAAACATGTGAATACTAAATATCTAAGTACAATAAACACCAGAGTTTGAATCACAGGAGAAATAAAAATCACAATTGGGCAGATTCAAACAGATGTAGAAAAACAATACTTGGCTAATCTCACTGTATTTCCTGAGTGTCTAAAGAATAACTGTTCCCTAGCTAACTTAATACAGCAAGGCAAGATTAGATGCTTACTTCCACAAGACAAGGTGATGAGCTTCCAACTCAACTGAACTAAACTAACTGTGGTAACTGTCATAGTTTTTTTTATATCGGGTTCCAAAGAAAACAAACAAAGCAAGCTGCTGTGAGAGTTCCATCCTCTCGGTGCTGGTTATAGAATGACATCACATTTGATCACCTGACTCTGGTACAATACACATTCATAGGTTCATAGGTTGGTACTAGGCTATCAGCCCTAGGGCCTATACAAGCCTACTCATAACATTTCCCTGGCTATTTCTTCCCACAATATTTACTTCCCTGGACCCCTGTCTAGCAGGGCGACTGATGTGATCCCTGGGGTGAATTTCCTTTCTCCCATCCAATCGTCAAGGTTCCTTTTGAAGAGGGCCAAAGAGGCACTCTGCTTGACATGTATGGGCAATCTATTCCACAGTCTGGGGAGTCTCTGAGTCAGAAACCTATCCCTCCAGCATGTTTTGTTTATTGTGATGACAAGGTTTAGATCCCTGGAGCGTGTGGCTCTGAGGAATTGGGATTTCTTTAAGTGTAGCATGTCCAGCAGCTCTGGGTTTGACATGGCCGTGTATGTTAAGCAGAGATCACCTCTGAGTAGACTATATGCAACAGAGTGTAGCTGGAGTTTTTTAAGGCAGTCAGCATAGGGCATCTGCTTTAGGCCTGTGATTCTTTTAGTGAGGTATTTCTGCGGCCTTTCCAGTTGTTGCAGATGTCTTGAGAGGTACATACCAAACGGGGCGTTGTAATCTATAATGGGTCTAATGAGGGATGAGTACAGTGGGACAATGACCTCCTTTTTTCTGGATGAAAAGCCCTTGGTGATGAGGTGTGCCACATAGAAGGATTTCTTGACTGTTGTGGCGATGTGGTTATCGAAGGTGAGACCACTGTCCACCTGTGTCCCTAAGTCTCTTATCACACTTTCGGTGTTTAGTGTACTGCCACCTATATGGTAATTCACAGATACATGTTTTTTTCCCAAAGGGGATAACTATACATTTCTTGGCATTGAGCTTGAGCCCATGGCTCTGGCACCAAGCATCTGTTTCTGTAAGGCCCTTTTGTAGAATATGCACATCATTTGGGGATTCAATAATGGCATCGAGTTTGCAGTAATCTGCGAACTTTGTTAGCCAGAGTCCCTTAGTGTTGGCCTGTACTTCAGAGAAGTAGATGCTAGACAAGAGCGGTCCCAGGACTGAACCCTGAGGTACTCCACTTGTCTGGAGCTGGATTTGGAGTCTGCTACTTTTGCAGTGTGGGTTCTATTAGTAAGCCAGTTAGCAACCCATTGGGTGACGTAGGGATTAATGCCCAGCTTAGTAAGTTTATCTATGATTCCGGAGTGGGGGGTGGTGTCAAAGGCCTTGGCAATGTCTAGATAGGCTGTGTGGACCACCTTACCCTTGTCCATGGCTCTGGAGACTGATTTGAAGAAGTCAATCAGGTTCAGGAGACAAGACTGGCCCTTCACGATCCCAAACTGGGTGGGGTCCAGTGTTTGAAGGTTCAGTGCCTTGCTAAAATATGTTACAGTATCTGAAAGCTGTAGAACAATTTCAAAAACTTCTACTCTTCCCTTTTGGAATTCTTTGTTTAAATATAAATATTTAATCATTTATAATAACACTGATAATACTTTTCAATACAAGCATCTGTGCAGGACAGTGTCATAGTCAAATGACACAAAACCATCCACAAAATTCCAGCCAGCCATGCTGGCACATGCACTGCCCTACTCCCCCGGCACAGACAGCAACACCTCACATCATCACCCCCCCCCCCCCCGAAGACTCAAGGTAGTTTTTCAAGTGACCTTGGAAAACGTTGCTTAAGAGAAATGGGCCTGTGTGGGAACACATTGTCATACCCTGTCTTGAGAGTCCATCTACATTGACATTGCTGAACCCACTATGGTGCTGTACTGTCATGTCATATGCCTGCAACCCTCAGCTCCACCTTAATGACTTGGTATTTTGTTGACTGACTGTGTGTAGCCATGTTAATGGATTGTGGGCTATACCGCAATGAATTTCCTTCGATACAGATAAGGCTGAAATTTCTGCAGTGCCCATGCTATGGCTAGACATTTGTGTCTACAGCTACATAATATTCGTCCCTGGATTGGAGTCTACGGATGAGATACACAAATGAGTGCTCTTCTCCCTCTGAGGAAACTTGGCTGTGTACAGCTCCCACTCCATGGTTTGAAGCATCCACCTACACAACAAATCCTTTAATGAAATCTGGACTGGCTAATACAGGGAGCCCTCCCAAAGTCCCTTTAAGCTTTTGGAATGCCTGATCGCTGGCTGGGGTCCACACCCGTTTTTTTCTTTTCAGGTCTTTGAGGAGAGCAGCTATTGTACTATAATTGGGAACAAACTTTCTATAGTACCCCGTTGTCCCCAAGAATGCCCTCACCTGCTTTTTGGTAACGGGCATACCATGCCTAAAAAGCTTCCACTTTGACCGGTTCTGGACTAGTCTTATCACTCCCTTGTCTATGTCCCAGGTAGGAGACCTCTGCCATTCCCACCTGACACGTAACTGGGCTCAGTGGTCAACTCTGCATTTTGAGTCTGCCCAGGACCTCTCTGACATGCTGAGGCTTCATCATGTCAACATGGTACAATTTGTGCCCCTGCCTAGCAAGTTTACCATGTAATTAACATAGCTAACTTTCTTTACCACTTTGAAGGGTCACTCCCAAGCTGCCTGCAGCTTATTGTGTATGATAGGAATGAGTACCATAATCTGCTGTCCCACAGCATACTCAGGCTCGAGTGTTCCTTTGTTATACCAGGACTTTTTCTGCTGTTGGGCTCCTGCCAAGTTCTCCTGGACCAAGTCCATGAGCTCTCTAAGCCGACATATTTCACAACAGACTCCTTGTGTGATTCACACTTACCCTTCCACTCATCTTGAATCGGATCTAAAGGCTGCCTCACCCTATTGCCCATCCATCAACTCAAAGGATAAAAAAATCTGTGGATTCCTAGAGTACCTCTCTGTATGCAAACAGTAGATGGGGCAAATATTTGTCCCACTCTCTCTCAAACTGGTCTGCAAATGCATGTAGCATGACCTTTAGTGTAGAGTTTAACGTCTCCAAAAGACCATTAGTCTGGGGGTGGTAGGGGGTGATCTTTATTTGCTTCATCCCACAATGCTTCCACAGAGAAGCCAACAGGTCTGACACAAAATTGGGACCTCTGTCAGTTAGTATTTCTCTCTGGAAACCTACGCTGCTGAAAATCTCCAACAAAGCATTTACCACCTTCTCTGCCTTGATGGAGGACATAGCCATCACCTCAAGCTATCTAGTAGCATAATCTGCTACCACCAAGATGTATGCCTTCTCTGTGGAATTTTGGGTACTTGGAGGCCACACAGTATCCATAACTACCCTCGGAAATGGCTCCTCAATCGCAGGCAAAGGCATCAATGGAGCTTTGACCTTGTCCGTTGCTTACCTTTTGGCACTGCTCACAGGTCCTGCAGCACCCTGTTACGTCCTTTGCAATCCCAGGACAATAAAAGATCTGCATAATGCATGTCTTGGTATGCTTTATACCCATATGACCTGCCAAAGGAATGACATGGGCTATGGCTAGAAGTTCCAGGTGGTAGGCTCTGGGCGCTACCAACTGCAGTATTACCTCATCCTCGAGTTCTCCCTCGGGGGTCCATTCTATATACAGTAACCCTTTGTTCCAGTATACAAACTCCCCTTTTCCTTAAGCATTAGGGTCTCTTTAGTTAATTCCCTCATGCTTCTTAAGGTAGTATCCAAAATCTGAGCCTCTCTGAACTCTACTTGTATAATCACGGTCAGCTTCCCTTCCACAGGAAGCCTAGTGTCTTCTAACAGTGATGTCTCACTGTCAACCAAGTAGTACCACTCACCTCTATCCTTGGAGTCACCCTGTCCACGGGAACATCAGTATCTAGCAGCAGCTTTGGCTTACTTTCAGGCTCACTGCTACAAGGTAGCACCCTCCCTGAAATAGCCACATCGCCAGCCCCAGATTCAGGAGGGGTCTGTCTGGGTCTCCCCCAGGCTACCAGACCTACATGCCTGTCTCCAAGCCCGACTGTGTGTAACTGCATGCACACAAGGTACTGTATTATCAGAATAATTCCCTATCAGGACATCTACAGGAATATTCTCAAACACAGCTACCTGCTTGCTTCCTTTTCTGCCATCCTAGTCAACCCTGGCCAATGGTACTTGGAATGGGATCCCTCCTAAAGCTCTGATTTGGAGTGGACTGCCCAAACAAGTACTGCTCCTCTTTAACCACTGAAGACTTCACAATAGTTATGTCAAAGGCTCTCTCTTCTTCCATCCACTAAGATAGGATACAAGCTCTGGTGATACTTTGGTACCCCTGGAATGCTGTTATTCCCACTTGCTGGCTTCCTCACCTTTTGTTCCTCACCTTCCTTCAGTGGACATTTGTATGCTACATGGGCCCTCTGGTTACATTTAAAACATCTAACCCCTAATCCTGGCCATGTACCTGCGCTAGTGGCTTCCCCTGTTATTGGTGGACTCTGTTGGGGTGATTTAGGCTGCCCGTTGTGGGTTCCCATATATCCATGTTCAGCACTGGGTGTCCCCTTCTTGTGCAGTGATGCCCTGCTTGCTAAGTAGAGATCCCCTTTTTCTCCCCAGCTCATCTGCAGAGTTAAACACTCAGTCTGCCAACCAAATTCTCATGTCCTCAGGCAAAGTACTAAGGGCTTGTTCCCTTACCAAAAGGTCTGCCAGTCTTTCAAAACTGGTGACCTGACACTCACTCACCCACGCTGAAAATAAGTGCTTAACTCAGCAATATAATCACATACACTTTCGTCTGCCTTGCATCTGTGCTCATGAAACTTTTTTTCTGTAAGCTTCAGGTGCTAACTTATAGCAGTTCAATAAACATTGTTTTACTCTGTCATAGTTACAATCAGTAAGGTGGTCAGGAACCATATCCAGAGCTCTTGGTAATCATTATACTGTTTACATACTGTTTCAAATATATGAATAAAACTATTAGTCATCCCCATCTACAAATTGTGGAAGAAATTTACTGAACTTTGCTACTGGGGTTTAATTATTCCCTTCCCATTACCTCCATAACCCTGACCTGTCAGCATTTCTCTCATGTTGATGCTGCGTCTCCTCTTCAGCTTCCAAATGCCGCTGTCTCTCCAGTCTCTGAACATTTGGCCTCCAGTTCAAGCTGATGCTGCTTCTCCTTTTCTTCAGCCTCTAAACACAGCAATTTCTCATTTTCTTTGATCTCCAAATGTTTTGCCTCCAGTTCATGCTGACGCTGCTTCTCCTTTTCTTCAGTGTCCAAACTTTGGAGTCTGTCTTTGGTCTCCTGTTCTTGCTGACACTGCTGCTGCTTTTCTTCAGCCTCCAAACGTTTGACCTCCAGTTCAAGTCTCCCTAACTCCAGATGGATTTTTATGTCAGCTGAGAAAGAGGTAAACTCTTTGGTTATTGAAAACTGCACATCTCCATCAACAGACTGTTTGTCCTCTCGGCCACTGGTCCATGTTGCAGCTGCAATTAAAGCTGAAGTAATTTCCTGTTTAGTCTGGTTAGCATGCAGCAGTCCTTTGGCTTTACATACCTTGGCCAAATTGTTTTTGTCAGCTTAGCATAATCCTCTGCTGACATCTTTGCCTGCTTTCCCTGAGTAAACTAAGCGAACAAAAAATAAACTCTTGTAAAAATAAATCTCTAAATTTTTACCATGTGGCTGTTGAGAGTGCACACATCTTCAGTGACAACTCCCCACAGGCTATTGAAGTTTAATATCCCACCTCTCTGCCACCGATATGTGACAGTCTGTCTTTACCCTGGGGTAGTAATCTAGAAGCCTCGATCCTCACCACTGACACCAGTGAGAGACAGTCACTAAGAAAAGGAACCACAGTACTTTCAAATACAGCTGTCTGCATCAAGACAGTTTCTCCCAAGAGCACACAGGAAACATGCTCCAGACCTGGGACTGGACACTGTCTGTCCAGATCCCGAACAAAACTCACTTTGGAGTACTGTGTCCCAGTTCCAAGTAGCTGACACCCACACCTGGGTATTGGATTTTTCACTCTCACACACACATTCACTCACTCCTGGGAAAGGCTGGTACAGATTTACTAGCTGTACTCCTTCTGCTCAGACTGTAAGGTAACCACTCTACCACCAGTCAACAACTCTCATGCTCTTACAAGGCTACCCAATTATACTGAATAAAATCAATACTTATATAAATGGTAGAGTGCAACTACAGCAACAACCTTTTCAGAGTGGTCAAGCTGTCACTTAAACACACACTCTCAAGATGTTAAAAGTATTCTGTATAATACCAACCGCAATGAAAGGTATAAAAATATCTAATAAGTAATAAAATAGAAAACAAGAGAATACTAAATATCCAAGTGCAATAAACACCAGAGTTTTGATCACTGGAAAAATAAAAATAACACAGTTGGACAGATTTAAACAGATGCAGAAAGACATTACTTAACTAATATCACTGTATTTCCTGTCTAATCTCACAGTATTTCCTGACTGTCTAAAGAATAACTGTTCACTAGCTAACTTAATACAGCAAGGCCAGATTAGATGCTGAGATGCTTACTTCCACAAGGCAAGGTGTGAGGAGCTTCCAACAAAACTGAACTGAACTAACTCAACAACTAACTGTGAACTGTCATAGATCTTTATATCAGGTTCCAAAGAAAACAAAACAAGCTAGTGTGAGAGTTCCATCCTCTCAGTGCTGATTATAGAATGACATCACTTTTGATCACTGGACTCTTGAGCCTTGCTAAGATCTGTTGCAGTATCTAAAAGCTATAGAACAATTTCAAACAGTTCTATTCTTCCCTTCCAGAATTCTTTGGTTAAACATAAACATTTAATCAGTTATAATAAAACTGTTGATATATTTTTAACACAAGCCTCTGTACAAGCCAGTGTGATTGTCAAATGACACAAAACCATCTTTAAAAAACTCCAGCCAACCATGCTGGCACCTGCCTCGCATGCACTGCCTTCTTCCATCTGGCACAGATGGCAACACCTCACGTCATCACAGTGAATATAAGAAAACATAACAGCCTTAGACTATTTGGAATTAGTCTGCTTTGACACGGGTTGTCTCTTCTTACTTCCCGAAGTAGTATACTGTTGATACAAAGATCTGAAAGGTTTAGTTCTGTCGCAATAGTATCTGAGGTTTAGTTCTGTCAAGACTGTATCTGAGTTAACTGTGGACATCCACGGTATGGAGTATCCTTTCTCCCTCTTTTTTAGGTTCAAGAAAGAAAACTGGGAGAGGAATTGTTTGGCTTAACTCATTAACTCCGGAGCAGCTCAGGAAAAGCTGCCTGCTTAATTCCACCATATGAACAACAGTGCAGCCTGAGCTCATTTTCAGAAAACCCATTTCTAATACCATACAGAAAACAAAATGTTCATAACTCTTTAACTATAAGAGCTAGACTGAAAATGTAAATGCAAAAGTTGCTCAGCAGACACTGACTTTTCCAACACTGTAAATGTTGATAGTGTGTATCAAAGTCATTATTAAATATTTGGCAAGGAATGCTGATATTGTGCATATTTTTCACCTTTTTGGAAAAGCAAAGCACAATATCTTGGTCGGTGTACCATGTAGACCCATACAATTTTTATTTAATTTGTTTGTATGAATGTCTGCTTTAAAATTATATCTTAACCATTACTATGTGTGATGCTCCTTTACAGAGATATTCACAGAAATAAGATTAATATAATATTTCTCATAATAGATAAAGCATAATATCTCATCAGCTGTAACAGACAGAGGCTACATATCGGTGTAGAAGTTGTGCATCTCAATGTCGGCTTCAAAATAATGTATCATTTATGTCATCACCATGTTCCCTTGCAAAGATATGGATGTAATAATGACAAGTATTGAAAATGTATAATTTTCATAATCCTACAAGACTAAACAAGCTGTGGTATCTGTACATGTGTGCAGTGCACAGACACAGTTCTTTTACCATGTTGTAAGGAGTCACATGTCTTCAAAATGAGGTACTACTTGGCACACTGACATGTTCTATTGCAAAGTTATTTACCAAAGTATGAAAAAAATCATATTTTCCATAACCTAAGTTCTGAACAAAGTTTGATATCTGTACATGTGTACAACATACAGGCACAGTTCTTTTACCATGTTGGAACAATGAACACTGTCTTCAAAATGAGGTATTACTCAACACATTCAGATGCTCCCTTAGTTATATACCAAAATATGAAAAAAAAATTATAATTTCCATAACCTAAGTCCGAAACAAACTTTGATATCTGTACATTTGTACAACATACAGCCACAATTCTTTAATCATGTTGGAACAATGAATACTGTCTTCAAAATGAGGTATTACATGGCACATTCAGATGCTCCCTTACAAAGTTATGTACCAAAATATGAAAAAAAAATTATAATTTCCATAACCTAAGTCCGAAACAAACTTTGATACCTGTACATGTGTACAAAATAGACGCACAGTTCTTTTACCATGTTAGAACAATGAATACTGTCTTCAAAATGAGGTATTACTTGGCACATTCAGATGGCCCCTTACAAAGTTATGTACCAAAATATGAAAAGAAAAATCATAATTTCCATAACAAACTGATATCTGTACATGTGTACAGCATCCAGACCCAGTTGTTTTACAATGTAGACGCATATGATTGTAAATATACACATTCTTGGTGTTGCCAACAGTCTGCTGAATGGGTACATGTAAAGAGAAAAAGCAAGGTAAGGACCGCCACTCCACTAATGAACACAGGGCAGGCATGGGACTTCAGTGGCAGGCAAGGCCATCTGATCTGTCCGATAGCTGTGCTGGCCATCCACTCAGACAGCTGATACCACTGTAGTCTCATGACCTCCTTCAGTGTCAGCAGTCTGCCTTGCCTATGCCTTTTCTCTTTACATGTGTCCATTCAGCAATGGACCTTAAGCGATCATGTTCTGTATTACTAAGCCCTTCCTGTCATCTAAACTGTACACATGCCTGATAAAAGCAGAATAAAAAAAGAAGTATTGCAGGATGGTTACTGACATTAGAGTGTACGTGGTAGCACTCTCCTGAAACAGTTGTTCTTTCTCAGCATCTTCACCAGCTCCTTACCACTGTTATTTGCCAAAGTCAGAAAAATATATTTTACACAACACAATTCATAGAATTTTACTTGCCATACTGGTCCTACTTGGTCATGGGTGTTTTCCATTCTTCTCACAAGCTGTATGTTACCAGTCCTGCATAGCTCTCCTCATGGCATTGTGGAGGTCAGTCAAGAGCAATGCAATGCCCTCCTCAGTTAAGTGAACACCATCCCTTCTAAACAGGTGAACATCTTCGGTGATGCTGTCATGGCAGATTGTAGATCCACCAACCCTGTGCATCAAGCCACACATGAATCCATTCTGCAAACGTCTGGCCTTGTGCGCTGCTTGTTGACTGTTTGCTGTTTTCCATATCTGGCGAGGAATTATGTCAGACCATACAAAATGACAACATTGCCATCATGACTGCAGGCTGGCAGCCCAGTGAATGTAGGAATGGCCACATTACCCACACTCTCACTTGTCGTTCTCCTGTTCGTGAAGCCATGTCAGTGTCAGAAGGTGGACGAACCTGCACAAGAAAGAAAATGCAAACAGATTAATACCGATGTTTGACAGCTGTATTGGAAGACTACGTATATATGTATATCATAATGCATTACCTGGCTAGACCATCCAAATCTTCATTCCTATCCACAGGGGCATTATTCTTTTTATAAGGTACATAAGTGGTGATGACGCTGCAGAGGTACATACCTACCCCCTTGAAAACACCAAATTACACACGGTGACTGACAAGGGGTCACAGAAAGGGTGCATGTAAACGGAAAAAGCAGGGTAAGGACCGCCACTCCACTAATATGCCGAGGACAGGCATGGGGCTTCAGCCTTTAATCATAATATGGATACATAAACAAAAAATTATAATAGCAGTCACTGAAACCTGAGCTATAGATAACCTATACTTGTTACACCATATCTATATTATGATCTTCAGCAGTCTGACCATGTATGCACAGGCACTTCGCTGGTACACAAATGAATTATTTCCCCTACCAACAGCTTCATTACAACATGTTATACACATGTCCCTAAATGAAACATTCGCCCAAATGACCCCTTTAGGAAAATGTTCACCAAAATTATATATATATATATATATATATATATATATGTGTGAACAGTGTATATTTGTGCAAGTACATTATGTATGTATGTATGTATGTATGTATGTATATATATATATATATATATATATATATATATATATATATATATATATATGCATATATATGGATATCTCCATATACACACATATGCAGAAATATATATATATTATATATATACATACATACATATATATCCAGGAAGAAAAACAATCAAGGGTTTAGGAGGGTAGGCAGTTGATAAAGAATGAGGGGGGTTGCTTGCAATAACTCTAAGCAGAGAAAAAAACACAACGTGGCTTGTGCATTAATCAAAGTGATAACGACTTCTACTTATTTGAATAACAGTGACAGCAGCTGAGACTTTTCCCAGAAAAGTGATAATGATTAACTGCTATATTGCAACTGCACGTATTGCTAATGTGATAATGACCTACCTTTCATTACTGCAAAGGTATGCATGCTGAGACACAGGTGATAATTGCTGCACATAACCTGTTGAGTAGGCATTCATTATATTACCTGTTGCAGGTGTTATATAACACAGACTCCGTATCATCAGTAAGGAGAAGACCCGAGTCATTCAGTCAAATAGTATAACACGTAGATATTACTGAACCCTTCCTCCCACCTAAATTCCACACATGACTGACAAAGCCAGGAGAAATGCCCATACTGAATTTGAGCAGCAAAATGAGTTTATCCCAAAACAAACTTTAGCGACAGCCATATTGCAGACCATCCTTCTTGGTTTGCCACAGGGAGATGACATGTTCTGTTTCTGTGAGCTTTCAAGAGAGTTGACCCTTTCTTAATGCTGGTAAGGGGGTGGGGGTCGCTTCACATTCCACAGGGGTACTTTATAGAAAACTGTAATGATTCAAAAGGGAGGAAGCTAAGGAGAGGCACCATAAACACCTTCCACAATGTTAAATACCAGTTAATTCTTATGGAGGTCTCTAACCAGCATCTCAAAGGCTGGAACAAAGAAAATGGCAACCAAGAAGGAAATCCTGTCCTATTATAAATTTTTTCTGTTCCTGTTGAACTATGTGTAGTCTGTAATGACTATTTAACCTAATTAATGAAAATGCAAATAAAATGTATTAATACAAAACATATAATAGAGAGAAAACAGAAAAGTTTATTAGGTTCATAGGTTCATAGGTTTATACTAGGCTATCTGCCCTAAGGCATTTATAAGCCTAGCCCAAATTTTTGTGGCTTACGCCACCCCTTATATGAAAAAAAATACTGTGCCCATTAGTTTGTTGTGCCTCTGTCCAGCAGTGACACAGATATGATTCCCGGGGTAAACCTACGATCTCCCATCCACAGGTCTAGATTTCTCTTGAACAGAGTCAGCGAGGTGCTCTGCCTCACATGGACCGGGATTTTATTCCACAGCATAGGGTCTCTGAGTGATAAATCTATCCCTCCAGCACGTCCTATTTATATCCGTGCTAAGGTTTAAGTCACTTGCTCTAGTGGTTTTGGTGGATTTGGATTTTTTGAGGTGGAGCATGTCCATTAATTCCGGGTTGGACATGGCCTTGTATGTCAGGCACATGTCACCTCTGAGCAGACGGTATGCGACTGAATAGAGCTGGAGTTTCTTCAATCTGGCAGCATATGACAGATTTTGGAGTCCCTTTATCCTTTTGGTTAGGAACTTTTGGGGTCTCTCCAATTGCTGCAGATGTCGGGTGAGATACATCCCGAATGGGGCATTGTACTCGATCATTGGTCTGATAAGTGAAGAGTACAAAGGAACAATGCCCTCACTAGATCTGGATGTGAATCCCTTCATGATCAGGCGGGCAATGTAGCAGGTCTTTCTAACCACTTTAGCAATGTGAGTGTCAAAGAAAGGCCACTGTCAACCTGGGTCCCCAGGTCCCTGATAACCTCTTCTGTGCTTAGTGGATTGCCACCTATATGGTAGCTTGGGGTTACCTTGTTTTTCCCGAAGGGTATGACTATACATTTTTTGGCGTTTAACTTCAGGCCATGGCTCTGGCACCAGCTATCTGTTCCCGTGAGTCCCTTCTGAAGGATATCCGTGTCCGATGCACTTTCCACTATGGCCCAGTTTGCAGTCGTCTGCAAACTTTGTCAGCCAAAGTCCTCCCATGCTGGCCTGTACTTCTGAGAAGTAGATGCCAAACAATAGGGGCCAAGGACCGAGCCCTGTGGGACACCACTTGTGACCGGCTTGGAGTCTGACACAGCGCCAGCAACTCTAACCCTGTGGGTTCTGTCCTTAAGCCAGTTTGCAACCCATCTTGTGACATATGGGTTTACATTTAAGCTGGTAAGTTTTTCTACAATACCCGAGTGGGGTATTGTGTCGAAAGCCTTTGCAAGGTCAAGGTAGGCTGTATGGACTGCCTTTCCCTCATCAATGGCCTTGGTGACTGTTTCAAGAAGTCGACCAAGTTCAAAAGGCATGATCTTCCCTTGACAAAGCCAAACTGGGTCTTGTCCAATGTCTGCAAGTCCCCTATATCTTTGTTTATGAGCTCCATTATGATCCTCTCCATAGCTTTGCAGACTAGACTTGTTAAGCTTATGGGCGGTAATTACCAGGGTCCGTGAGGCCGCCTTTGTGGAGTGGGACCACAGTTGCCGTCGCCACTCCTTGGGCACGTATCCTGTGGTAAGGCTGAGATTAAACAGCTGCCTTATGTGCGGGTTTAATTCCTCATTTAGCTCGTGTAGCACACAGCTGGGGACACCATCTGATCCCATTGATGCTGTGTTTTAGCTTTAGAGGGAGCAGCTTTCACCTGCGCATTTGAGATGTCCGGAGCCTACACTCGGCTGGGATAGTTATCTCCCGGTTAGGGCGTCGAGGGGGGTGAAGTTTGCACTGAACCTGTCTGCCAGTATGTTGGCAATGTCTGTGGGTTCAGTGATTTTTGTATCATTTTGGACTAATTCTGAGCATATCTGGGAGTTTCCACCCAGGTTCCTAACATAGCTGAAAAAGGCCTTATGATTGTCCTTTGAATCCATGGCAATTTTTCTCGCAAAATTGGCCTTAGTTGATTTTATGAGTGCTCGTATTTTTTTACTAATAATGATCAGGGGTGACTTCCCTTTTATGGATTTTGTTCTATCATGTAATAGCTTTCTCCTCTTATTGTAAAGTTTGTTAATGGCTGGGGTCCACCAGACAGGACGTTTGCCCTTTGTGGAAAGAGTCTTGGTTTTATTTGGGATTGCCTGATCCATGCAGTCCTAAGGCATTTGTAAGGGCTTCCGCAGCTTGGGTTGTGGTTTCCTCTGGATCAGGGGCCTTGAGGGATACCACACCAGTCTTGAGTAGTGTGAAGTTTGCTTTAGAGAAGTTCTTCACTATGGTCTTTTTTGTTTGGTGTGGGGGCGGGATGTGGATTTCCAGTGAGATTAGTTTATGATCAGATCTCACCAATGAGGGATATACTTCCGGTGTGGAGCATTTTGTCCCCATGTTTGTGACAATGAGATCTAGTATATTTTCTCCTCTCGTGGGAACAGTGACTAGCTGTTCCATGGCATTTGAATTTATGAACTCCAGGAACCGTTGGGCTAGAAAGTTAGGGCTTGAGTAATGTTCCCAGTCTATATTTGGGTAGTTGAAGTCACCCAATATGATGGTGTTTGGAGATACATTTATACCCTCCAGTGTCTTCAGGAAGGCTGTGTGGGGTTCCTGAGTTTGAGAGGGTGGCCTGTAGCATGCTACAATTTGTAGAGCAGTTTTGCCTATGGTTAGTTGCACCTGGATGGTTTCGAAGCTTATGCGTTGCCACCAACCTGGAGTTGTGGATATCCTTTATGAATATGGATACACCCCCTCCTTTTGTGGTGTGGTCCGGGTTTTGGGGCCGGAACGCATGATATGTGGTAAAACCTAATACCGCCGGGTGCTCTCAGGAGCCTTGAACCAGGTTTCAGTTACAGCACAGACATCGATGTTCTCCATACTGAGAAGGGCCTCGAGTGCGTGCATTTTGAGATTTAGACTTCTGGCATTGAGCAGCATTACCCTCAGTTTCTTCCCATTTTTGTTTTCTAGGGTGGTAGGTTTAGAATTTGAGCCTTGCCTAAAAAAGGCACTATGGGGTGGCAAGAGCCTTAGCCAATATCCGGAATCCCAGGGGTGACAGGTGCAAGCCGTCCCTTGCGAAGCAGCGTGGCTTGTCAAGCATGTCATCCCAGGCAGACAAGACACTGGATCCCCTTTGAATGACACCAGACATTAAGCCAATTGTTAAAGCTGATCATCTTGTCTCTATATTGTGGCATCATTCTTGGTGAAGGAAGGATACTGCTCAGGGTTAGGGTCATACCTGCCTTGGCTACATAATCAGAGAGCTCCTCTATGTCTCTTTTCATGTAGTCCAGGGAGGTACGTCTCAGGTCGTTCACACCAGCATGGACAATGACTGTGTCATATTTGTACTTGCCGTGGAGTGACCCGAGTGCTTGTGTTATGTGGCGGATTCTAGCGCCCGATAGGCAGCTTACTGTGACCCTCTCCTTGTTCAGCCTGGTGAGTGGGACGTCAGTGTGTCTGACTATGGAGTCACCTATGACAAGTATGTTTGGTGTTGTATTTGACCTTAAGGGCTGTGACTGCTTTGCACACTGCTTTTGTGGTTTATGTGTTGCTTGTGGGGTGTCTTGAGGTAGCAGTTGTTTGGGTGTCTGCTTTGGAGGCCTCTGCTGTTTAGGTAAATTTTTACTCAGAGCCTCCGAGTATGTCTTTGTGTGTTTATGTGTTTGATTCAGTGGAGTGGTAGCATTATGTGAGGCTGGTTTGTGGTGTGTGTAGTTGCCTTCTCCTCCTGTCTGGTCTTGCCAGTCCTGAGTTGAGAGAGCTCAGCCTCCAGTTTGGCTAAATAGCTGCATCTCTCAAGTATTTGTGTTATGTGGGAGGAGGAGAGGGTTGTCTGTGTACATGAGGCAGTTATAACATTGCCTCAAGATTCCCAGATTCACCAGCTGGACCGGAGAGGAGATTGACAACTGACCTTTGGACATGCTAGAATAATATTGGGAAATCCTTAATTGAAAACAAGGGCCAGTGGGGAGTGAGGGTGTAGTGCTTTTAATTTTTAGTGCTGACTTATATAATTGCTTTAGTGAGCAAGTGCCAGGTAACTTGAGTGCAATGTGTTACAAGTAACTAAATGCAAAAACGACAAACAGTAACTTTCTTTCAAGCGAAACAAGGAAATAAGTACAGTAAGCAATGCAGATATCACTAGTGATCCACAGAAGCGCTGAGAAGTTGCGTATTAGGTGGAATTAGCTTCCAGGGAAATAACAAGCAAACAAACAACAAGCATATAAACAAAGCTAGATTCAGCAGGCCTGGATCTAGTCTATGCTAGAGCAAACAAGGTGAACCAATTTCAGTAAGATACAGTTCAAATATTCAGGCACTATAAACCTTTAACCAGAAATTCCCAGCTCAGAAGGGCAGAGTCCAGCCTCTTCTCCCACAAGAGTGCAGACCACGAACCTTCTTAATGTAAAATAACTGGCCTGAAGCCCAAGTGCCTAAACCAGAACTAATACACTTGGACACTGGGCTCTCAATCAGCAGTTCCCAACTTAGAAGGATGAAAGCTACCTGTCCTGCCACCACAGTGCTTGCCACAAACCTTCCTAATGTAAAACAACTGGTCTGAAGCCCAAGTGCTTAATCCAAAAGACTTGAATGATAGCTACACTTTAATCAAGTTACAACCAAGCAGTAATAAATACCATTGAATACTTTAAAGAATGTCTGGATTAGTGCTCAAGTTACACAAACAAAGCTAGATCCAGCAGGCCCGAATCCAGTCTATGCCACAGCAAACAAGGCGCACCAACTTCAGTAAGAAACAGTTCAGATATGCATGCACTATAAGCCTTCAACCAGAAATTCCCAGCTCAGAAGGACAGAGTCCAGCCTCTCCTCCCTCTCCTCCCACAAGAGTGCAGACCACGAACCCTCTTAATGTAAAATAACTGGCTTGAAAGCCCAAGTGCTTAAACCAGAATTAATACACTTTTAGAATAACAGACACTGAGCCCTCAATCAGCAGTTCTCAACCTAGAAGGATGTAAGCTACCTGTTCTGCCACAACAGTGCAGACCACAAACCCTCTCAGTGCAAAACAACTAACTGGTCCGAAGCCCAAGTGTTTAAACCAAAAGGCTTAGAATGAGTTACACCAAGCAGTAATAAATACAATTGAGTATTTTAAGATGATGCAAAAGTAAAACGAAGTAGGTAAAAACACAAGTTCAGAAACTATTTAGAAAAGAGAAAATAATATTATATACATACACCTATACAAGAAACGCCTGTTTAATATTTGTATCACTAAAATAAATTATGTAATTTATATGTGATCACAGTAGATAACCAACGAAGTTGCAATACTATAACTTCTTTTAGTAAAAAATTTGAGTTAGTTAAAACTAATAACCATAACTCATTGTGTTCATTTCTTCAAAAGATGTTAAAGTAATGTGGATTTATTAATAATACTAATCCCATAGGTATATGGCATATCACATAAATAAAGTAAACATTTTTAAAGTGTTAATTTAAATTCCAGAGTAACCAATGCTGAATGTGTAAGTATGTATAAAGTATATGTAGATACACACACACACACACACACACACACACACACACACACACACACACACACACACACTCACACACACATATATATATATATATATATATATATATATATATATATATATATAGATGAAAAAAGAGAAATGTACAAGATATTACATTTCTTCCTTGAAATGTAAGTTGCAGTATGGCTAGAACAAAAGCTGTAGAATATATACTATATGGCTAGAACAAAAACTGTAGAATATATACTGTTCTATTAGGAAATTTATATTTTCCCATAACTAACTACAGGAAGGCTTAATTTTGCTACTACCTGTATAAACACTTAGAAGAAACACAAAAAAAACTATTTATAATCCAAACTCGCTTTTAAATAGACTAAACAATGCAAGAAGTTATAAATATTTACAAAGTAATCAAAAGATTTAGACATTACTGCAGGTCCTGTGATATGGCTTGCAAAGTTTCCTATAGCTTAGGAGAATACATGCTACTTGCTCATTTATTTTCTTTGCATCAGTCCTGGCTGCAGCTGAATGAATCTCTCTTTTGCATGATTGCTGTCATTTCTGTGGGCAGATTATCTAATTAGGTGTGGTATAAGCTGTGCATTTTCACCTAGTTAATTTGTAATTGCACTACAAGTCACATCTGAGGGAGACTAACTGCAATTGCACTAGGTATGTTTTTGAATCCCAGGGATAGCGCTGTTCTATGATGTCTTATGTGCAATAAAAGCAGAAATTGACATTGTACTGTTGAATAAAAGACAAAACATATGTCAAATAAAAATACAAACACATATTGTTAGCACCATAACAGTATTCTCCAATAACAGGTGCTTTTCTGAGATACCTGATAGGAGGCACACAGCCGTATGTGTAGGCTATCATTTGCTTATTGTCTGGTAATATAAATCTTTTCTGTAATTTTTTTCTGCCTAAAGTTTTTTTGCAGTAGACAGTGACAGCAACACTGTCTTGCTCAACCGACATTATAAGGAGCCTGCTAATATTCTGTTGTACACTTTTTCTCAGCATACAGTCGAAGTAGCAGAGTGTTATATAATTCACGTTAAGGCACATTATACAGGGAAACATGCATTTCTAAGTGGAACAGTGACATTTTGCTTTGCATGCTGTCACGAGGGAAAAGAATGATACCGATGGGACAGCATATACATTTTGTGAAATATTGTACATTGTACTGCTGAATAAAAAAAAAATGGGACACCCATTGTTAGAAACACATCACCATTGTGTTGTGACAAGCCATAAAATAGCATGCAGAAGCTGTAGTAAAGTTAAGATGCTGGTATAAAACTATCCTTTAATATTTATTTGCCTTCTTGTGTTTGCACATCACACAGTGACAGTTGCTCTGCTTTGTGCACTATATCCAGGATGAAAGCCAAATTGATGTCTGGACAGGATTGCTTATTTTGTAATTAGAAAGACAACTGTTAAAGATAACAAGTTTGCGAGCTATGCCCTACATCAGAAAATACAGAAACAAACTGTACTTGCCAAAAACTTCCAAGCGTCCTACAAAATTGTATCACACCCACTGAATCTGAAACACGGAAACCAAACCAGTCAGATGCAGAATTGCGCGCATTCATACAGATGTGGAGGGGCTGGTACTGCTGATAGCTCATGTCATAACGCTAGGAGATCAAGTTGAAAGTGAAATGCCTTTTTTCAGTCAGAACGTGATTTAACGATTTTGACAGTGTGTTTCATTTTGTTGATATAGTGATATGGAAAGAGATGGCACCATTTCATTTGAATTTTGACCCTCTAAGGAACCTATAGGATTCATTAAAGTTTTGGAGTGGATTTTTGCCATATGCAACTTGTGGAGGTTAAACTGGTAACAGTGTAATTGAAACTACTTGCAGAACTTCTGCATAATTTTTTGTTAGCATTGCAGTGTTCGTATTTCTGTACAGTACGGGTGCTCTTGTTTAGTTGAATGCTTGAACTCCTATCGAAATTCAAAAAAAAAAAATAAAACACCCATAGTTTATTTGGTTTTACTGTTCTCTTCACATTTATTTGGCTGGTCAGTTCTTCAGCAAGGGCCAAAAGTCTTGCCGATGGTGAGATAGCTACAGTAGCGAAAACTATCATGACGCAAGTGGAAGGCTATAAGGTTCTGATGACTTGTGTAGAAAAGTCTGCAACCAGCTTTACAAAACTAAATGTGTCTGTGGCATTTGCATTCCTTAACCTGATTTTGTTGGGGGGGACTCACGGTTTATCTACAAGGAAACAGTTTCTGGAGAAGCCATCAGGGAAGAATAGAGAGTGACTGGCAGTCATATGCTTAGGTGCTACGCAAGTGGTGGCTTGGATTGCAAGAATCTGATTGGTTCCCACCACTTGCTTTACCAACAACTTTGTCAGCCGATTTTAAAGTAAAAGTTTAATGTGACCTTAATGTAAAAACACTCTGAATCTTAACTACATGGGATAAATTACAAGTTCAGTTAAGATTTCAGCGAGTTTTACATTAAGATCAACTACAGATCTGCACTACAGTTTCTCGCGTTTGTGGAAGGCACTCAGGGGGGTAACCACTTGCAGTTATCTTCTCATGGCACGCTCTGGTGTAAGCCCAGAGGAGCCATGAGAAGATACTCTGGGTTAATGAGTTAAATTAAACTCTGATACCACTTTAGGCATAAAAGGGTTAGTTGTCAAAGAAACCCTGTTCCTATGGAAAATGAGACTGAGTTGACTCGCCATAAGAGCTTGCAAATCTGGTGCCCTTCTTGCTGCGATCACAGCAGTTAATAAAATTGTTTTCCATGTTATGAGCCTCAAGTCAACCAGATTACCCGTTTCAAATGAAGTGAGTGTTAATTTTGTGTATTTTATGTTAGGAAGCTAAGATCCTAAGGAGGAGTTTTCTTGGAGGCCTGTTTTGCAATACCTCTTTCAAGAACATTTTGACATGAGACTGCATTGAAAGAGGAGGTTCCAGTGGTCAGACATGCTAAAATGGGCAATAAGTAAACTTTGACAGGAATAAGAAACTGCATAAGATGATATCTTACACAAATAGAGAACAGCTAGCTCTGAATGTGTGCTGGTTATGCTGGCTCCAAGCAGAACACCTTTTCCATATGCTAATAAATGATTTTCTAGTAGCAGGCTTTCTTGTATCCATTAATACCTACTGCACATCCTCAATAAACAGTTGCCTAAAAGGAATTAAGATCCTATCATCCAGGTAGGAAGGTAAAGACAATCAATGTCAGTGTGTGTCAAACCTGTTCTTGTGTGAGTCGATTCAGTCTGTCAGGAAGCTTATATTAATTACCCTTGATGATTTCCAAAAGAAGGGATAACCATGGTTGACTGGGCCAGAAGGGAGTCACCACAGTGATCTTGGAGGATTCCTTCTGAATCTTAAGAAATACCCTGGGTGTTAGTGTAAGGGGTGGAAAAGCCTATAGAAACACTCCCGTCCAAGTAAGAGGAAAGGTATCTGTCTTCCAGGCCTTCTTGCATGCAGTCCTGGAACAGAATCTTGACAGGTGATTGTTCATAGAGGAGGCAAAGATGTTTCAGAGGAGCACAGATGGCTCAAATCTTGGAAGACCCCCTGATCTCGTTTCCATTCATGAGGGTCAGAACTGGTTGTGCTCAACTGGTCAGCCGCGCAAATTTGTTCTGACAGAATGTTATATACCTGTAGAGTGAGACTACTGTGAGGCTATATCCCAAGCTAACATGGATAGTCTGTAAACGAAACATTAACAAACGAACATGTAGAAGGAGGCACTTGGACTCCTCTCCAGAGTCCGTCAAAGATGACACTGACTTGGAGGAAGGGGAAGGTTCCCCCAGGTCACCCCCCCCCCCCCCAGGGATGTCTCCTTGGAGACCTCATGGAACTCTTATGCCAAAGAGGGGGGTGGTCTGCCCAGAAACAAACCCTGGATGAGTCGGTGTTCCTAGAAGCATTCGGCACAGGCCCATCTACCTCCTGGGTGTCCCCCCCCTGCAGAGTTCCACTGGTGGACGTAATCACCTCTACAGCATAGAAGGAACCGGACACCATGGAGCCTTTGCCAAAAAGGCCAAACAAAATTCTTAGCCCCCCACCAGACAGAACCAGCTGGAGTAAGATCAG
>NC_056726.1:342387780-342409688 GCF_019279795.1 Protopterus annectens | reverse complement strand
CCATCAGTTACAATCTTCTCATATTTGCCTGTAGATATTTATTTGCTAATGAAGAATTTCTTTACATTCAATGTTCTTTTATTTACTTGCTTCCACTTAAAGTTATGAGATCAAATCCAAGGCTTTTAATCTAGTCATTCCCATATGTAAAAGTAAGAAAAAAACACATTGATTTTACTTATATCATGCCTTGTATACTTTCACTGACTACACCCTTCACCTTGACAACCTAAAAGATTACAGCCTATTATCTTCAAAATGCTTTGACCAGGCTTTCTTCTCTTTTTATACTGCAGTACCTACATTCCTAAAAACTGAACAAAGAAAGAAAAGAAGGAAAAAAGGACACCCTGTTTACTTTAGCATCCCTATGACACACACAACTGAGAAATAACTTTTACTATATAGCATGTAGTATGTGTCATGTTTTATAAAAATGCAGTTAAAGCATTTTTGTAATGATATCTCTTTCCTTTCTCTTCCCCTTTCAACTTAATGTTCTTTGAAACATTAATAACATGATGGAAAAAATGTAAATATGGTTTCTTTTTCTATTAATATGTTTGCCCCTGTTTCTTAAATGATGAATTTAATAAAGGTGTTAAAAAACAAAGACTTTCTAGATATAGCATTTTTGGAAGGTAATCAGTAATATCTGATGGCTTTGGATGCCTGAGAAAGCATTAATACTGTTGCTTATGATGAATTATCAAACAGTTTGAAGGCATTAAGTATGGAGGTTCTGTGTGTAAGTACCTCTGGTGTTTTATACAATGTAGATTAGGCAAATGCACATTCAAGTCGAAAGCATTCTTTGCTGAGGTTCACCCCAGTGAGCTTCACACTGATATAGCTCTCTCATGACTGCTCACTGCATAAAAATGAAAAAAGTACACATACTCAGCGAAAACTCACCAACCTGAATACAGCCAGAGAATGTAATATTAACAGCAAGGCATATTTTGTTTATTAATCTATTTCTAATCTACAATTTAGTTGTATAGAATAATGTGCCTGCTCACTCAATCATCTTTTGACGGATATTGCTTACTTTGCCCATGCCACTTTAAGTTATCAGCAACTTTTAACATTCAAAGCCACAGACACTGTGCTCTTAATGCAAGTACTTGGGCTCCATAAACCAAGTCAATTATCAGTATTTAAACTGTCTAGCTTCTCTCTCATTATATAAAAGTAGTATGTTCTCTGGGGATATTCAACCATCATTGAATTCCTTACTTGCTAGGACTTTTTCTGAACAGCTGCAGCCATAAGCATAAACATTCACTTTCAGAATAGCCATCGATATTACAAGAAAAGACAGATACAACCTCGCTAATACTCAGCTCTGAAAATTTGTTTGCAGTCTCACCTTTAGTTATGAAAGGGGGAGTACTGCACTTGTACAATTACATTTCTGCACAAATGCCATGTCTTTGTTGTAGGAGTCCAACCCCCTTCCTTTGTCACCATCCACTTGCAGCCATCCCTTTCTGTAGTATGTGGTCAAGTCAGGGGGCCCTTTACAATTTTCCCTCTTTTAGCCATGCTTAAATGTCTTTCAGCCCTCAGTGTATGATGTAGACTGCTCAAGTACACAACCAGAGGAATACTCCGCAAGTAACAATATCTGTTTAATGTTTTGCTGATGAAGGTACCACCGATAGCTTATTCTGTTGCCCAACATTTAACTACAACTGCTGAAGGTATTATTGTTGTTTGTTTCAAAGAATGTCAAGTTACAGCAATGTATGGATGTAGATATCATTGCTGGCAACTTTTACCATGTGAAGCTGCAGTCGCTGTGTTCTGAATGCAAGCTGTTGGTCTTCATAACCCAATTCACCTACCGGAAGTTAGCTAGACTTCCTGTCTTCTCTCACATTACATGAAAGTATGATTTCCATCCATCACTAATTTCCTTACTACCCACGACTTCTGAAAGGCAACAGCCAAAAACATAAACCATAACTTTCAGAACCATCTTCAATGTCCATGTATGGACTGTCTGTATCCCACTAATGCAGTAAACCTCTCTGCCGGCAGCCATTCCATACAAGATTTCATCATCACAAATGATGCCAATTTTATCTAAAACATCTCTATCCTACATCCCTTCATCAGTGACCACTGCTCTGTCACCTTCACCTTAAAAAACAAAAAATTAAAAAAATCCACCCAATCTTCAGACCTTAATCCCAACAAAACATTGACACTCTACATAAACAACACTCATAGGTTCATAGAAGGTTACTAGACTAATATCCTTAAGGCCTTTAGAAGCCTAGCCATGTAAAAACCTAAGTACCTTTATTGATCATAGTTTGGTCGTTGTCAGCAGAGTGATTTTGTGATGATCACTGAGTGCCCCTGTCCATGAGGGATATACGTGTCACCCTCAGGGTGAATTTATGGTCAGCCATCCAGTTGTGAAGGTTGCACTTGAATAGGATCATTCAAGAGCTCTGCTTCACATGGAGTGGAAACTTATTCAAGAGAAGAGACAATTGCTTGGAGATATACTGTATCTGTCTTTCCAGCTTGTTCTGTTTATGTCACATGCTGGGTTGAGATCCCTGGTGCGAGTTATTCGTGTCCCATTTGATTTGCAGATGCACACAATTTCCATTAGGGCAGGGTCCAAAACTGCTCTGTTGGCCAGGCACAGGTCTCCTCTCAGCAGCCTGTTTGATACAGAATATAGTGATAGGGCTTTCAGTCTTTCCATGTACTACAGACTCCTGGAATTAAATTCTAGCCCTAGATGAACCTGATGACATTAAGATTTATATCATTCCTCAGGAACTCAGACTCTACCTTCCCAAGAAGTGTCAAACAACAGAAATTAAATTTCTCATAAATCCACAGAAACAGATCCCAACTAAAGAAAACCACAATTACGTCACTCTCCTCAGAAACCTTGCCAAAAAAGCCACTAGAATACACAAAGCTCCAAATGGTACATAGTTGTCTATTACCAGAAGAAATTCTGTAATTGTTAATATCATAGGAAGGTCTTCCCTAAACCATTCACATAATGATACCATTCTTACATTCTCTGGAACCCTGCATCACATAATTTTCTGGTAGAGTGCTCCATTCTTCCAAACCTCTACCCAAGTTACCAAACTGAATAAAATAAAACAAACCCTCCATTCTACTTTAAAGCCATAACAAAAAAGACACTTCCAAAATTATAAACACAATCCCAACAGATGGCCCTCAAACCTGGTTTATCTGCCACTGTAAAGATTACAGCCTTATCCACTCAAACATATATTCAATACCTGCCTAATTAAAGAAATCATACCTCTTCAATGTAAAAATCTAAAGTAAGGCAGAGCCTTAAATGCCTCAAACCCTCCTCAGCCAATGACTTCAGGCCTGTCTCAATCCTTCCAAATCTATGTAAAATATTACAAAAACTATCATATGACCAACTAATCAAATACCTCTTAAAGTGCAAAATCTTATCACCCCATCAACATGGATTTGGTCCAGGCAAAGCACTATAACTCTAATCTATACTCCAATGGATTATATACTTCTAAACATAGAAAATGAAAACCTCACAGGGGCTGTTTTCATTGACCTAACCAAGGCTTGTGATACACTAGACCACTCCATGCAATTAAATCCCCTTCAAAACACTGGACTCAGCCCACAAGGCTGACAGGAGCTTGCTAACTTCCTGTGCAACCGATCCCTTTTTGTGCAGTTAAGCACCACTGCCTCTACCCATGTCCCCTAAACAAAGGGCTCCCTCAAAACTCCATACTATCACCTATACACTGCCCTCACCAAATATAAATAAACTCATGTTGGACTTCCCCAGCTTACTTTGGACTTTTCCAGCCTACCTCTTCTTCTTTCTGCTGATGATATGGCAATCTACAGATCAGGGTCCTCCTCCACCTCATCTCCAACCTCCTTGAAACAGTCTTCTCAAATCTTACTCAATGTCTCACCCAAAACAAACCACTTCTCAACACACAAAAAAGCTAATGCTGTTCAGTACACCACAAAGGCTCAAAACCTGCTCTAACCTGAACATTACCATCAACAGGAACTGAATACACTCAAGTGTACAAATATCTAAGAGTATGGTCAAACCATTCTCTCAAATTTCAACATCACCTACAAGTAATCAAATGTAAAGCAAATTAACTTTTACTCTGGGAAAGGAAATTCTCACACTTCTTATCATCACACAGTGGAGCAGCTTTAGGCATAGGTGCTCTACTCCCATAACTTCAACATGTCTTCCCTTTAATAGCTTCAACATCAAAAAATAACTTTTTTTTACTCCAAATTGTCTCAAACAACAGATGATTTATAACCCTATCACTCAGAAAAGGACTCTGCTGTAACATTTTTGCAAAGGCCAAATGGCTGTCCATCCCTCAAGAGTTACCCTCTTCCTAGGCACCATGATTTACAAGTTCATCAATATGAAATCCTTCTCTTTGTTTGGCAGCAGACCCACTGACAGACAATTATCTTAAAGTCTGAGATCCGGGTCATCCTACACTCTCTACCACATTACGTCTTACACCAAACTAAAACATCTTCTTGGGAACCCAAAATCAGTGAGTCCATACAAAAAAAAGTGACACACATTCTTTCATAACTTCACTTATTCAGCACATTATCAGATATTGCTAAGTGATCAATTCCATTAAAGATGAAGCACCACAAATACAATTTGAATGCTGTTATTTTTCCAGTAGTGTGCAGAAACCCACTAAAAAGAAGGTGATGCATGTTACATCCTGGTCATCTTTAATATGAAATCCTCACTTTTAAATGAACAACAGTGGAAGCAAGAACAGTACCCAGTACAGATTAGGAGATGAGAACATTCTAGATGGTGTGTACAAAGACAGCAGAGATAGTGAATGATGAAGAGCAAACAAACTCACCCTTAACTAGATATTAATTATGTATTCTTCACAGTTGTGCACTTGTTCTGAAAAGCCTACAGCTGCTAGATTTAAACTTTTAATACAGAATGAACTATAACAGCCCTCCCATTTTAATGAAATCACTGTTTAAACTGTAATTTATGAGCATTAAAATATTTGGGTCATATACATACATTCTGATAATATCATGCTTTTCATTGTACAGTATTTATCAACTTTAGTTCACCATTTCAATGTTATAAAAAGTCATTTTCTAGCAAATAAGATCTAGTTAGACTACAAGGCCTTCACTGAAACCGGACCACATTTTTGCTCCTTAAGGGAAAAAAAATCAGCACTTTCTTTTGGTTCAACAAGTTTGTTTTCTTTACATGTAAAATGTCTATCTGTATGGCAACAAGGCACATTTGAATATTCTGAAGAATGCCTGCCTTTGGCCTAACAGACACAAACAAGTTTTCCATGATCTTTGTCCACCACAGGCACAGGGCAGGTACAGGTTTCTCCACTGTATTACACAGGTATATCAAATGTTTCTGGTACTAAAGATGTGGGAACCATGGTGGATCTTCTTTTTTTTGAGGTTTGTTTTGATTTGACTGAAAAGTTTCCCTACAGCTTGCCCATGATTAATTACCACTTTATAAGACACTGGTCCTGAATAACTCTCAGCTATGTCAGAAGTCTATTTTGGATAATAACTGTAGTTCATCGCACGTCCTTAATATTACTCAGTTGCAAACAACTCTCAGCTTTGCATGTCTGATTCTAATTCCATTGCTTACACTGAGTAACTTGTGCTTACAGCTCTAGCTAAAATATGGATCCTAGTCTCAGTGGCATAAGCATTTTGGCTGGAGAAATATCTGCATTATCTGAGGGTAATACTGTAACCAAATAAGAATTGTAAAAGTCTGGTTACTACAGTCTCATCTTTCAATTTCTTCTGCCCTTCAAAGTCTGTATTATACTCTGCCAAGCCATTAGATGAAGCATGAGACTGAAGTGCAGTAGTAATAACATAATACTCTGCTAAGCCATTAGATGATGTATGAGATTGTGCAGTAGTAATAACATAATGCTCTGCTAAGCCATTAGATGATGTATGAGACTGTGCAGTAGTAATAACATAATACTCTGCCAAGCTATTAGATGAAGCATGGGATTGTGTATCAGTAATAACATAATACTCTGCCAAGCCATTAGATGGAGCACGAGACTGAGGAGCAGTACTAATAACATAAAACTCTGCCAAGCCATTAGATGGAGCACGAGACTGAGGAGCAGTACTAATAACATAAAACTCTGCCAAGTCATTAGATGAAGCATGAGATTGTGTAGCAGTAATAACATAATACTCTGCCAAGCCATTAGATGATGTATGAGATCGTGCAGTAGTAATAACATAATATTCTGCCAAGCCATTAGATGAAGCATTAGATTGTGCAGTAGTAATAACATAATACTCTGCCAAGTTATTAGATGAAGCATGCGATTGTGTAGCAGTAATAACGTTATACTCTGCCAAGCCATTAGATGAAGCATGAGACTGAGCAGTAGCAGTAATAACATAATACTCTGCCAAGCCATTAGATGATGTATGAGATTGTGCAGTAGTAATAACATAATACTCTGCCAAGCCATTAGATGATCTATGAGATAGTGCAGTAGTAATAATATAACAAATTCCATTTCTGTTTATAAAGTCTCCAAATTACATCTGATGGCACAAGGTCCATAGACATTAATATTGCTGAAATGCTGTCTATGTGAAATATTGTTTCAGCTTTTTAAATGGTTGTAGAATGTATGGCATATACATCCATTCACTTTGTATAAACATCTATCAAAACCAGAAGTGTTTCCAATGAATGGGATAGCTCAGTCCACATGCCATCAACACTATGCCTTTTTAGGTCATTTATATGGCTGTAAAGGTGCATGTAGTTTGCAGGTGGCCAAGTGATAATATTTCTACCCCACATGTCCAGACTGCATTCCTGACCAGTTGTCATTGATGTGTGGAGTTTTTTTTTTTTTTTTATGGATATTCTTGTTTCCTCTTGCCTCCCAGAAACATGCTGTTTGACAGCCTACACTACGTTGTCTTTTTTTTGCCAGGTTATGGTTAAAAATGGTCAGAGAAAGACAAGTTCAATTGCTTGGTTAACAAATTACTTAAAAAAGATTGCCTGGCATTTATATCACATATTTATTTCTGTTCTTTTCGTTCTTGTTTTTTGTTTTTTGACATCATTGTGCAGGCTAGGTCAGCATGCATATGATCTGGCTAAGCCTTTTATTTTCACTACTTCACAATGAACACTTTTAACCACCATGAGATTATAAATATAGAGCCATGTGACAACCACTTCTGACCTTTAATATTTGTCTTTCTGGAACAATACGGCATCAAGTTTGGCTGAGTTACATGAGGTCAAACTTTAAAAACACATGTAAACACTTAAATCTTTGGCTTCCCAGAGAAGTACACATTGTTGCTGTCCCCCATGCCATTTCATATCTATTCTTGTTCAAGTATACAAAAGCATATAGGCTTTCCTGAAGTGGACAACCTGTCTAATGCATCACTAGTAGCAAGACACTTTTTGGCTATGGAAACTATGTCATACTTATACCTTCTAGATAATATTGGTTAGTGCTGCACTCTTCATAAATTCATTAGTGAAAGATTTGTTTACTAAAAAAATGAGTGGTTTGTAATCTGGGCCTACATCTTCGTGTGCTTTTATATGTATGTGTGTGTGCATGTGTGTACTTAATTATATCAGAATGTCAGGTAAGAACCAAGATAAAAAGATAAGAATCACCAAAGTAATAAAAAAGGTTGAAAAATAACAACAAACAATCATATGACTGAACTGTAAAACATCAAACTACAAGCCAAAATAAGAAATAAAGTGTATTTGTATGGGGCCAGCCCCCCCCCCCCCCCACACCACCTTGTGTGAGCTCCATGATAACACCAACTTGAAAAAAGGCAAAACATCCCATAAAACACGAAGAATTATTACCAATAACTCAACTTCTTGTCACAAAAAATCTAGAGAAACCCCCAAATAATGAAGAAATAAATGTTCAAATGCAGGAACATTCTTTAAATATTACTCTAATTTACTTAAGCTGTTAATAGAACAATTGGTTTGCAGCAGCTTCCACTCTCCAAGCAATAAAAAGTATGAAATTCCAACAACTGGCAATGTTAACTATAACCATACATAACTGACCACAAAACTAAAAACTTTCACTATTCAGATGGTAAAATAAGAGGCAAAATCAGGCACATTCAGTAAATTACTAAAAAGCAGACAGATGTACTATGACTGCAGTTAAACCATAAATTTGGCACTATTGCAGCTCACACAAAATGGCATTTGCTCAGACTTCCATTTGTGCAAATTCTACAGTGAAAAACTTTTGACCATATGAACATTCAGACATATGAACTAAACTAATAGATATATGCATATACTATATATATATATATATATATATATATATATATATATATATATATATACACATATATATATATATATGTATATATGTATATATATATATATATATATATATGGGTCCCCTTCAAAACATCTAAAATCCATAACATCGAATTTCATAACACAGAGACCAGAAAATCTAAAACCCATAACATTGAATTTCATAACATCTAACAGGAGAAATCACATGAAAATAACATCCCCTCCAGATATAACGACATATTATGACACCAAATTACCAAACACACTTTTTACTATGTTTCTGCGGGGAGGGGGGGCTTGATACAGTGGGGTTAGGAATTTAACTTTTTCCCACTGTTGTGTGATCTTGGAGTTGGTATATTTAATTTACGGGGGTGGTGGTGTGCAGAGGGGCTTGGCCCCCTGCATAAATGTAGTAAAAAGTGTGTTTGGTAGTTTGTTATATGTGGAGAGGATGTTATTTTCTTGTGATTTGTAGTGTTAGATGTTATGAAATTCGATGTTATGGGTTTTAGATGTTCTGTTGTCAATGTTATGAAATTAGATGTTATGGGTTTTAGATGTTTCAAAGTATATATATATATATATATATATATATATATATATATATATACATATAATATATAAAATATATATGTGTGTGTGTGTGTGTGTGTGTGTCTGTGGAAGTTATATAAATAGTCAATCATGTGTTAGGTCAACAGCTGTTCAGTCGACCACATATGGGAAATGTGCCCTTTCCTCATGTTTTTGTGATCTCAGTGTATATGGATGCAGGGAGGCTTGTCTTCTTGCAAAAAAAAAAATGTTTTTTCTGAATTTTTAAAAACATAGAAACAAATAAATAAATAAATAAAATAAAAGGCTGGCAAAGAATTGTTGTGCATGCACCAACACACAACCCCTACACCCTCTGCTAATTATATATTCTAACTCCAGGATCATACAATACCAGGACAAAGGCATACTCCCCAACTCAGTAATGCAGCTACCTCACACAAATGTTGATCAGATGTTTGCCCAACAAACTGTGTCAACAAAATAGATGTCAACTATACAGAAAGTGGACATATTTAAGCTCTCACAAAACAAGTCAGTGGGGGTCGGGAGGGGGTTAAAATGTGTATGTGTGTGTTTGGGTGTCAGAGTTATGGTAAGGGTTAGGTAGGATATAGGTATTGTGTGTTTGCGTGCAAGTGTCTGAATTTTAGAGTTAGGGTTGGGTTAGGTAAGATTAGTTTTCATGTTTACAGTGTGTGTTGGTGAGTGCTTGTGTGTCTGAGTGAGTCTTGTGTAGCAGCAGTGTTACAGGCGAGTTTTTTAAGGCATAATGTGGGTTCAGGGTTGGGGTGGGGGGAAGGATTAGGGATAACACACAGGATTCAGGGATGGGGTGGGGGAAGAGTTAGGGTTAGGGTTAGCACACATTACTGAGGTGATAAAGGGGTGAAAATATGTTAGCTATTTCAATCTATGTTGTTGCTGCTCATCTGCTAGAAAATTTGCAGTTGTAAACTGCATTCAATTTTCTTATGGAATTATTCTGACAACCTTTCCTGGGATGAAAGCAAGACTGACAAATCTGTAATTGTCATTATTCTTAGGTCCACACAATACCAGTAGAGCACAGCTGTCACACTTTAATTTTCTCGCCCTTCACTAGTTAGTTGCCAGTACAGTATAAAAAAAAATTCAGACATGACAGACTTTGCCAGACCAGCCAGCTGCTGCAGTGGGAAGGCATTTTGAGTTCAGTGAATATTCTAGATTCTGGATAGCAAGCCAGGAGAGGGAGGATCATGTGGCTCAAGGTCAAATGTCCTCCTTAGAGTAAGGAGTTAGTCACTACTTCACCTTCTTCTGGTGGAGACTGGTCTGATGAATGTAAACTCAACAGGCTAACATTAAAAATCATACCAACCAGCATCCTGTGGTACATTCATGTAAGAACGCTTACTTACTTCCCCCCAGGGAAAACAAGGTGACAGCCCATGAAAATCATAAGCTGACTTTATTCTAATAGGCCAGGACACATGTTGTCTATCTTTCTCCACCCTTGTAGAAGGCTATCATATTGGGAACAAATAGGTGTATAATGATCGGCTATGGGAGGTGGTCAGGTGCCTTAGATCAGCATAGGTGCTGCAGACCAAAATGGAAACGGTATAAAAAAGTATCAGCCTGCACACAGTTCAACAATGAAATAGAAATGAGCTGGCATAAGCCTTTCTTTCACAGATTATATTTCAGTGTTAAAAGATTTCCCAAAATAGTATCCCAATGCTTTATAAATGATTACATAGGTGTAGCCATTCTTAAATATAGTAACTACAATATTCTGCAGTTTCTATGGAAGATTCAGAATTCAGACTTCAGGATTTTCTTGTCATAGAAACATTTCAACTACACAGTTGTTTTATAAAGTATTAAAAAACTGTGGTAATTAAGAAAATCATGCAACTTCAACAAACGCCTCCTACCTACTTATATATTACACAAGCAGTATAAAAAGATACAATGCACTATGTTTTACAAACATTTTTAAATAATAGCTACTGCTACCTGCTCAGTAATACAGAATATCCCTTTTCACTTACGTGCATGACATAGGCACCCTGCTAAACCACATAATTACAGAATTCTGCAGAAAAAGCCACCAGAAATCATAGTAACTTACAAATGCCCTGCATATTCAATTGATGGCTTCCACGATACTGTAACACCTTTCTGTTAAAAAAGAGAAGAAAGAGTAAAACAAATTGATAATAAACATCATAAAAATTAAGTAGCAGATAAAAATATCTCATCTGCAGAATATTGTCCTTACAGCATGCTTTGCCAGCTTCCATCCACAATCATCTTTCCAGTATGACAAGATTTTTTCCGTAACTTCATCAGCAATGTTGTTGTAGTCCATCATAACAGACCTGGAAAAAAAAAACAGAAGTCTGGCAGTTAGCATAGAGTGGTTAAGGAGCTGCTTTCTGTTCCAACAGTACACGGTTTGAATTTTCCACCTTCAATTGCCTAATGTGTGACCTTGAGCAAGTCACTTAATCAGACAGTGGTTTGGGAGAAATGGGAATTTAGACAAGGCTCCTTAATGGTCTACTGGACTGGACACCTAGTAACTACTTATGAAGCTAATGACGCCAGAATCATGTTTAAGTAGCACAGATTAGTTTGGCCCAAAATTAGTGTATCTACACTTTAGTCAGTTACATTTTACTGGGCATGGCCTTCAAATATAAAGAAACAGACTTTAAATGTAAAGCTTAAAATGATGTTAAATAGTGTTATGGGAAAATCTACCTTTTACTAGTACTTCCAAAAAAACATATCCGTGGATACAAAACACCAAATTCTAACACTTTAGCTAAAGGAAAGCATAATATTAAAAAATCTAAAGTAAATAAACTCATTGGAGATTTATTATCTGTTCTTCACCATGGCAACATGTTTTTATTCAGCAGCCTTTTATCTGATCTGTAGTTATTATATCCAGTAAACTTAGTGAGTAATTTTGACTTATATAACAGACAATGCTACAAACACGTACAACGCAGTTTAAGATCTATACAGCTACATTTTGTACTGGTACCTGCTCTTCAACACATTTGGGTAAACCCTTCTTCAGATACTCTAATAAATATATGGTCAGTATAGTTATGTGAGAAACTTACCCCAGTAGTGGATCATTGAAACAGGCTCTTGCAACAGGCAAGCATAAAGACATATACTGACAGTAGCTATGACAACTTGGCCAGTATAAGCAGTCATGTCACAAGGGTCACCCTCAGCCCTAAAACCAGTCCATCATGCTTTTATATGAAAAGCTAACCCCTTCAGCATCCTCTCACTTCCTTACCATAAAACAGATGGTGGTATACTGAAAAGCCCGGGCATCAAAGAATCTATGGGAAAAATACATTTCTCCTTAACAGTAAAATAGAGATGAAGGAACATGGAAGAGAAAAAAACACTTGTTACAGTAGTGTATGTTGAGCATTTATACATTATATCACCAGATGGGGTCTATATCAAAGAATACAGTTTCAGTTGTGATGCACTTGCTTTTAAAGCCATCTCATACAAGACAGATCCAGTTCTTGCTTGGTGAAAATGTTTTATATGTTGCTGTTACTGGAGTCATGTAGTATTGGTTATATATTAGTTTTTAAAGCTCACATATATTAAAATGAGTTTTGAAGAAAGATAACCAAATTCTGACTGTAAAGCGAGGCTTATTCCATAATTTTGGAAGGCACTGTGTAACATCTTGTAATTATTGGTCTTTATTTATTTGTTTCCTTATGTGTGTGTGTGTGTGTGTGTGTGTGTGTGTGTGTGTGTGTGTGTGTGTGTGTGTGTATTTATTTTACATTTGACAACAAGGAATGTCCATGTGGGAAGGGCAAGTAGTTATCTAGTATTATTTAGCAGTCAACTGAATGGGAGTTGGTGTGCCAATCATCACCTGACCATTTCCCCTGCACCCATGCATAGAAGCAACAGCCAGAGTGCTTTTCTGTACTGATATTTCTGTACTGAATTAAAGACTGCAGAAATTCTCAATTCCGCCTGCTTACACTTTGCACCCATGGGCAGCTGCACCTTTCACCCACCCTTACTATGCTACTGAGATATATGTATATGGATCACCTTCAGAAGCTTGAAGTTTCAAAACTTCAGACTTCATACAGCCGAGACCATAACATCAAATCTTTGAATGTTTTGAATGGAGATCGCTGTACAGTGCAGAATGGGAAATTTACCATTTTTCTCACTGTAGTGCGATCTCAGAGTTGGTATATTTATTTAGCAGGGAGTGTGAAAAACATTTAAAAAATGAATTTTTTTACTATGTTTTCGAAGTTTCAAAACTTTGATCTTATGGTCTCGGTTGTTTGACGTTATGAAACTTCGAGCTTCTGAAGTAGATCCACATATGTGTGTGTGTGTGTGTGTGTGTGTGTGTGTGTATATATATATATATATATATATATATATATACACATCTATATATCTATCTATATTTATATATATATATATATATATATATATATATATATATATATATACATATATATATATATATATATATATACATATATATATATATATACATGGGTCTACTTTGTTTCATTGAAAGCTCATTTCACTGAATTTCAATTCACCCTGACCAAATAACTGAAAGCTCCAATTACTGAAAACTCATTTCACCAAATCTCATTTCACTGAAGTAAAGTACTAGCACTGTGTAGAGTACTGTAAGGCAAGTAAAAGGTATATGCCCTTTTCCCCACTATAGTGTGATCCTCAAATTAGTATATGTGGTTAGGGGGTGGGGGACACAGCCTTTTTTCATATCTTGGAAACTATATAGGCTTGACATGTAGTGACAGCAGCACTTTTGTTCAGAAGACTTATGAAAAAATGTGTCTGTTTGCATAATTAACAACATAAGTAAAATCAGTATCTCTAAAGCTTTATAAGCTGCAGTGCAACAGTAGTCCACAAGACTAGGGTTAGCTTCATATGTAGGCTACTATACATGGGGTCCAGAAGGTGACTGAAGGGGGATACTCCAATTTCACTAAATCACTGTCTCATTCGATGACTTGCTCAGAGCAACACAGTAGGCAAACACAGGCTGAGGGGAGTCAGATCCTGAACTACAGGAAGCAGACTGTCAATAGCTCATAGCCTTAATCCTCTGAGCTGACAGATCATTTTACCCATTTATCTATGTATTATTTGCACTTTGTTGAAAGGGGTTCTCCCTCTTTTCAGGGAACACCCGCGTTGTTTAACCAGAAGAAATTTGGCCAGGGCAAAGTACAATTTTCCCTACTCTTTTCAATACCCAAATTCAGAGGCAGAATACACTGCATAGGCATAGTGCACTGAAAATGCAGGAAAATGACAATTCCTGTTTCACAGAAAAATGTGCAGCGTTGCTGCAGACATGATGTGTTACAGTGTAACAAGCAAGCAGGTCATGCATAGAGCATATGTAAACATGATATACATTATGAATAACAGGAGTACTGCCACTTACAGACAGTTATATTGTATACAAAAAGTTGCCTGCTCAAATTATATTACACTGCAGTTATACAGCTCTACTAGCAGGAAGCAGGCCACTTTGCTCTTTAGGGAACAAGGCTAACTATCCTGTCAATGGTATTGTGGTATTTGACAGAGAAGGGAAAAATTGGATCACATTAACATCTTCAAATATCTGTGGGGGGGTGGGGTTGAGGAGAGGCAAAGTCTGAAGGAAAAGATGAAAGTCAAGATTAGTGGTGCTGCAGCAAACTGGCATAGAGTGTCAGGGGTAATGTAGGACAGAAGAATTTCAAAGAAGGTGACAAGTAAAATACACAAAACAGTGGTGTTACCAGTACTACCATGTAGTACAAAAACCTGGGCAGTAAAGGTAGAGCTTTTAAGGAAGCCTGAGGTGAGGAAGATGAAGTGCCTGAGATGGGTTGTAGGATGTACACTGTGGGACAGAAGAAGAAATAAGAACAACAGAACAGAAACCAAAGTAACCTCAAATGTAGAAAGATGAAGGATAACTGATTACTATGGTTCGGCAAGGTGCAGGAAAGCAGCAGACAACTTGGTGAAGAATATTTGGGAGAGACAGGAAGAGGACAAGAGGGAACAAGGTTGCCCTGACAAGAGATGGATAGATGTATTGCATGACAAAAGACCTGCAACAGTCAGGCATTAGAGGAAAAGAAAATAGGAGAGTTGCTTTAAGTCGAGAGAGAGCTAGAACAGCTGATGTGAAACCTTAATCCTATTTAGAAATATGTGAAAAAGAGAGTTGATGATGTTACATTGGTAGTGTTCTCTGTATCACCCATAGTTCCTATCCTTAATGTGTGCACACACACACATGTGTGTGTGTGTGTGTGTGTGTGTGTGTGTGTGTGTGTGTGTGTGTGTGTGTGTGTGTGTGTGTGTGTGTGCACGCACTGGAGGGTTCAAAATATATAGACTACCCTCCCCCAAGCATCAGGTGTACTGTTCATGCACATGGTACATAGTATGCATTTATGCATCCTGTAGAACCTCCATTAGTGCATAGTGCATCACTGTAAAGGAGATGTACAGTGTTGCAGTACTAAGTGCACTTACATAGGGTCATAGGTAAGTACTAGGCTAGCTGTCCTTCTCTTTTTGTGCCCGAAATAACCTATCCCATTTGGTTATACAATGGCCTTACTCATCCCACGGTCTATAATTATATATTACCCTTAATGAGAATAACTGGAATACTACCATAACAGATTGCCAACATCTAATGGATAATACAGAAAGAAAGAGAGTACCAGGAAAGAAATACTTTTAGCAGTTTTACTGACCACTCTAAAGCCAGTGACTATGTCAGCCATAATAAAGTGTGTCAAGTTCTTAGAAAAATTGGTGTACTTAGTCACCTTATTTTCCTCCTGAGGAATAAGTACGCAGAACAAGAAACAAAACTTATAACTGAATATGAAATCATTGACTGATTCAAGATTGGGGAAAGAAGTGTGACAAGGCTGTATATTGTCACCCAACTAATTTAATTTATAGGCTGAATATATCATGCCAAATGCTGGGTTAGATGAACCAGATGCTGGAATGAAACCTCAGATATGCAGCTGATACCACTGTGAAGGTCGAAAGTGAAAGGAGTTGAACAGCCTGTTCAGGAAGGTAAAAGTAGAAAGAGCACAAGTTGATTTGCTGCTCATCATAATTAAATAAATAAACAAACAAACAAGTATATCATCTTACCTATCAGTTCTTTGCAAATAGATGAGGAAGAAGTGAAGAATGGTAGTGTAACTACTAGGGCAGGGTGACTGGGGCAATCACCCTGGGTGATGTCTTGTCCAGGGCATAACTCACCAATGTAAAATAAACAAAATATATATATTTTTAGTCAAAGACTTTTTTTTTTTAATTTCCCTTTAAGAGAAATGGCAAAGCATATGTCCTAAATGGATGTCTGAGACGATCCTAAGTGCCTTCTGCACTGGGTTATGTCAACTTTCTTCAGCATTGCCTTCTCTACATGTACAGCCAATCACAGATCTTTTTGGGGTGGTGCCTCTGTGCAAGAAAGACAATGTCTTGGGTTGCATAGTTGGCACTCATAAGGTGAGAGATGTAGTGTTTTTGCTTCCCTATTAAATAAGTGAACGTTTAATGTTTCGAATGTCACTTTATCGGCAGCTAATTGTCAAATACTCCAAATCCCGAACAAAAGGAACAGCGATTTTTTTCCTAGGGATAAAAATCGCTGGTCCACAAAAAAAAAAAAAAAAAAAAAGCCCAAATACAAAATAAAGTGGGGGGCTTCATTCAGGAAACGGCAAAGTCCCAAAAAAAAAAAAAAAAAAGCCCAAATACAAAATAAAGTGGGGGGCTTCATTCAGGAAACGGCAAAGTCCCAAAAATGGCCCAGTGATTTTTTTTCCTTAGGAAAAAAAAATCGCTGTTCTGTTTGTTCGGGATTTGGCCTTTTCGATATTTAGCTCTTGACAAAGTGGCATTTGAAACATTGAACATTCACTTCAATAATAGGGAACCGTGTTTTCCCTGCTGGCACATTTGGTGTGTGGGGACAGACACTAGGGCTTAAAAAAAAAACAAAAGCCTCTGAAGTAGGGTTACTTACTACTTCATTTTGGTGCTCGTGCATATATGCATGGACAGACTGCTGAAGGGGTCATTAGGGGAAATGTTTCATTTTGGTGCTTGTGCCTACATGGACAGACTTCTGAAGGGGTTGTTGGGGGAAATGCTTCATCCTGGTGATCGTGCTAACCTGGACAAACTACTAAAGGGATCATTGGGAGAAATGTTTTCATTTTGATTCTTGTGCTTACCTGGACAGACTTTTGAAGGGGTTGTTGGGGGAAATGCTTCATTCTGGTGCTTGCACTTTCCTGGACAGACTACAGAAGGGGTCATGAGGGAAATGTTTCATTTTGGTGCTTGTGCCTACCTGGATGGACTACTGAAGGGGTCATGAGGGAAATGTTTCATTTTTGTGCTTGTGTTTACCTGGACAGACTACTGAGGGGGTTGTTGGGGGAAATGTTTCATTTTGTTGTCACTGGAGTGCTGCTGCATACTTGGAAAGGCTACTGAATGTATCTTTGGGGTAAATGATTCATTTGGTGTAATTTCAGTGCTCAAAACCTTTGAAGGAATTGGGGGAACTGTTTCACTCTGGTATCATTTGACTGCTTAAGCATATTTGGGCATACTTGGGCAAACTACTGAAGGGGTTCATTGGGGAAAGTGTTTCATTTTGGTGTTTGTGCAGTCATGGACAAACTACTGAAGGCATCTTTGTGTGAAATGATTCATTTTGGTGCTTGTACATACAAACTACTGAAAGGACCTTTTTTGGGAAGTGATTTATTTTGGCGTCATCTTGAGTGCTTGTGTATACATGCAGAAATTCCGAAAGTGATCACTGTGGGAATTATTCATTTTGATGTCAGGGAAATGCTTGTGCATACATGGACAAACTACTGAAGGGATCCTCATGACATTTACAGAAAGAAAGCAAACAACACAGCTACAGTGCTTGATAGGCAGCAATGCAGCAAGGCCAAGCATAACTTTAGTGTATATTCTTAATTTTAAAACGAGGATATAGTAAATCCTTCTACGATGACTCACTGAAGATTAACCTCCCCGATGAGCAGACTCACTAATATTTAAGTGATTTTTGCAGGGAGCAAGTTCCCCTTCATCCCCAATGTGGGGTGAGCCACTGACACCCTCCAAACTTATATTACTAGTCTCTTCTTGGTCACTGAAAAAAGTAACATGAAAGCAGTGTCGGGGGGAATACTTCTCAACTTATTAGCACAAGAAATCTGGACAAAGCCTAAAATAATGGGGTCAAAGGCCCCAAAACAGGGACAAGTTTTAAATATTGCTCTTATAAAGTTTTAACATGGAAAGTTGCATGATTAACAGAATTTGTATTAGTATGTGTTTTCTGAAGGAAATAGTCTGAAACACAAACATATGTTGTTATTTAATGAGTTCAGTCCTTGCTGATATGCCAGAAAACCATAAAGTTTATAAGATGATAATCTGAAGATTCGGCAGAAATCTCGACCATTGAGAGGTATGGTCAGGAGCCAGGGCTAAGTATTCAGCACATGTGCTTAACACTCTGAAAGTCTGTTTGTTGCCTAGGTGAACTAAGGAGAAAAAAATCAAAAAGAGGCCTCACTGTACTCTGTATTCTTAATAGGCTTCTTGAAATCTCCATTAGAGTACCTTAAAATAATCACAATTACTGCAGATCTGCCAAATAAATTGTACTGCACAAAGTATTATAATGTATGTCTGAGCCAGAGACTGATGTAGGGCTTTGGAAATCTTTTTTTTTCCTTTGACGTTTAAGCAACTGAAGAGTATCATAAAATGCAGTATACAAACAGTTATTGGATTTGATAATTAGGATTATTACTGGGCTTTTACAAAATGTGTGTTTTAATTAAAAAAAAGCTAATTTTAACTCAGACACTTCCTTTATTGAAGACTAGCTTGAGAATTGGATATATGTTTATCATGGTTTGTTTTCTATGGTAACAAATGAATATGTGTGTGCGTGTGTGTGTGTGTGTGTGTGTGTGTGTGTGTGTGTGTGTGTGTGCGTGTGTGTGTGTGTGTGTGTGTGAGACAGAGTCAGTAAGTTCATAGGTTAGTGCTAGCCTATCTACCCCTGTGGACCATTTTGCAATAATTTTTGATTTCTTCTGTTGCTTACTTGCTTACACTTTGCATTTATCTTTATTATTTGTTAGGTTTGGGGATCATTTTATAACTGAAATAAGGTACTCAGAGGTATAGCCTATGTTGTGTAGTAGAGCACATCCCTGTTGCTAAACAGTAAACACACACTGTGTAGGTGTCTAGTATCTTATTATGCCACTGGGCACTTTTTTAGCAGACAATAAATCACACACTGCTGTGTAGATCCAGTGTTCACTGAATTAGCACTATTAAAATGTGTTACAAGGAGTTGTCAATATGAGGTAAACTTTAGGTACAAATGGTGTCACAATGCACACTAACCTTTTTTGTGCAGTCTACATTACAGCTGTATTTTGAAGGGTCATAATGTATATTTTAGCTACTGCTCCCATGGGTCATGAAACAATTAGTTAATGTCTTTCTGTGTTGCAGTCAGAGCCGGATCATCGTCAAATGATGTCCTAGGCAGGGTAATGAATTGGGCCCCCCACACACACAGCACCCCACCCTGCAGCCATTCCACTGTCCCATTACTTGGTTATTTCTCCCCAGTTACCATAAACACTATTTGTAGATTATGTATGTGTGTTGTACCTTTAAGAAGCATTTCCAAGGTCAGCACATGCATATAAATAACAAGCATGTGCTAGTTTCAGTGCCATTTTGAGAGTGCAGCCAGAGAGTGAACATGTATGAGAGCGAGTTAGTTTGTTTACAAGTTTATCTAAGTTAAAGTTATTGCCTTGTTCCTGATGTGTTTGTACATAATAAAGTTGCTTGAATAGACCCATGAATGTTTGTCTGTTACATCCTGACCAGGCGAACGACATGGTGCCAGAACTGGGATTCCAGAGACTGCTTTTCAGAAATACGAGTTGCAGAATTAACAGTGAAGGTAAATTAAGAGAAACTAGAGCAAAAAAGGACCAGAAACAAGCTAAAGGTAATGAAAACTTGCACAAATGAGTATTTTATTAAAAGAGATAAAATGGGGCATTACAAGGGCACAAAACTCAATACTAAGCAAGTGAATAGCACAAAATGTTTATTAAGCAAACGGAAAGCATAAAAAAGGTTATTATTTAAACAAAATGACCGAGATTAAGCTATCTGATAGAACAATTATCAGAAAAGCCTATAGAAGGTTCAGAGTCACATCAGAATTGCAAAATGAGCATGTTTAGAGTAAAATGAGCACAAGAAAAGAGATTAAATGGACAAAACAAATATAATAAAGGGCAGGAAGGGCATATTAAGCATAAATTAAGCAAGGCGACTGCATGCTTTTGGCAAATTACAGTGTTTTGGCATAAACTACTATTTTGTACTAATTAAAGCTCTGAATTGCATGACTAGAATTATTCGAACCATCGCAGAGTGTGTAAAAGTGCTTACAGTGTGTGCTTATTACTCTGCATTTATTCCAAAAAGTTTATTGTGTACAAAGTGCAACTATTTTGTGAAGTGTAGTCAAAATACAGCCATTTCGAAAAGTTTCTTGTTCTGGATGTGTCTACTCATGAAGGGCCACCATTACAGAATGTTTCTTGCATTGTAAAGAGTTGTTGTAAAAGTACAGACATTTTGGAAGTGTTCCAGTGTGTTGTGTACTGTTTATTCACAATGTGCCATTGTTTGAAATGTTCATTACACAAATAAGAGGTGATTTCTTGAAGTACAATAATTTCAAGAGTATTACAGTGCCTGGGAGACTTATTTCGCAAAGTATTTGGGCATAGTTACAAGTATTAGCATACATTTCTGGCATATATAGGTGGGTGTGTTAGTGCATACTTGCAAAAGCCTTCACTGATGAGTTAATATGGCAAAGGCATTTCGCAGACCAGGTCCACTTGTCTTTGATCAGAATATTGCAGAGAACTGGAGAATATTTGAGCAAGCGTATGATATTTTCATACAAGCAACTTATTCAGCTAGAGATGCACACACCAGGGCATTCATTTTGCTAAACCTAGCTGGGTCAGAGGCCATTGATACACATCATTCATTTGTGACTGCACCAGCAGTGTATGAAGGTGAAGGAGAAAACAGTCATATTGTTGTTTAGGCTGAATCAAGGGAAGACCCCGAGTGTTTGAAAAGTAAATTCAAAGAAATGTGAAACCCCCAGACCAATGTTACATTAGAGAGGCATTTGTTTTACACAAGAGACCAAAGACCAGAAGAAACATTTGCAGCTTACATTACTGACTTGAGAAATACAGCTGAAACTTGCAGGTTTGGTGATTTAAAAGATGGGTTGATAAAGGACAGGATTGTGTGTGGTATCAATAGTGCTGCTGTGAGGAAGATTTTGCTTTGTGACAGAGATTTAACATGGAGCAAAGCCACTGAGATTTGTCAAATCCATGAAGTTACAGATAGACACACCAGTATGCTGGCTGGTGATAAGAGCATGGGTTCAGTGGGACTTCCTGTGACAACCCGTAGTTTTCCAGCAAGTTCTAAGACTAGTTCAGTTAAAGGAGCATGCTCAGTGCAGTACAAAGGTTGCTCAGTACAGCAAAAGGGTGAATCAGCAAAACCCAAGTCAAGTTTCATTGTTAACTGTCGTAATTGTGGTGCCAACCATGAGTCCAAAAGACAAAAATGTCTGCAATGTCACAAGTGTAAAAAATGGAATAATTTTCAAAAGTTTTGCAAATCAAGTAAACCTCACTTTCGGTTGCAA